>NW_026974856.1:300000-401977 GCF_030014295.1 Loxodonta africana | reverse complement strand
CATAGAGAGATAGTATTAGGGTGACTGTTACTGTTAGGTTTACATTTAAGGAGAGGGTTTAGGTTAATTGTTATGGTTAGGTTTAGAGTTAGAGTTAGAGTTAGGGTTAGGTGAAGTTTCCATTAATGGTGAGTGTTAGTGTTAAGGTTAGAGTTAGGGTTAAGGTTAGGGTTAGGTTAGGGTTAAGGTTCCTGCTAAGGCTAGGTTTACAGTAAAGGGTAGTGCTAACTTAGGGTTATGGTTAGGTTTAGAGTTAGAGTTAGTGCTAGCGTTTAGGGTTAGGGTCAAGTTTAGAGTTATTGTTAGCTTTAGGGTTAGGGTTAGGGTAGAGTTAAGATAGGGTTAATTTTAGGGTTAGGTAAGAGTTAGGTTTAGGTCAGGGTTAGGGCTAGTGTTAGGGATAGAGTTAGGGTTGGGGAAAGGATTAGGGGTTCGTGTGAGGGTTAGTGTTAGGTTCACAGTTAAGCTGATGTTTTAGGGTAGTACGGTTAGTGTTAGGGATAGAGTTAGGGGTAGGGTTAGGTTTATGCGTGGGATTAGGGTTACGGTCAGGGTCAGGGGAGATTTAGTGTTGTGTTTAGGTTTCTTTTTTTAGTTTTAGGGTTAGAGTTAGCATGAAGTTTATGTTAAGTGTGAGGTTTAGGGTTGAGGGTTAGGGTTTAGGTTAGGGCCAGGGTTAGGTCTAGGTTTAGGTTTAGGGTTGGGGTTAGTGTTAGCGTTAGGGTTAGTTTTAGTTTTGGTTAGGGTTAGGGTTTGAATGAAATTAGGGTAGGTTTAGTGTTATGGTTAGGGTGAAATTTTGGCTAAGGGTGAGGGTTCGATTAGGGTTAAGATTAGAGTTAGGGTGAGTGTTTAGGTTTACATTTAGGCTTATGTTTCGGTTTAGGCTAATGATTAGCCTCAGAGTTAGGGTTAGGGGTTAGTGTTTCTGTTAGGTTTAGGGTAGGGTTATATTTAGGGTTACGTTTAGGGTTAGGGTAAGAGTTAGAGTTAGGTTTACAGTTAAGTTGAGTGTTTTAGGTGTTACTGTTAGGGTTAGTGTTAAGGCTAGGGTTACGGTTAGATTTAGGGTTTAGTGGTTAGTATTAGGTGCAGGTTTATGGTAGGCTTCAAGTTAGGTTAAGGTTAGCTTAGGGTTAGGGTCATGGTTAGGATTAGGATTAGGTTTAGGGCGAGGGTTAGGGTCAGAGATATCGTAAGGGTTAGGTTTAGGGTCACAAGTGGGCCAAGGTTAAGGTTAGGGTTAGGTTTAGGGGCAGGGTTAGGGTTAAAGTTAAGGTTAGAATTAGGTTAAGGATAGGGTGAAGTTTAAGATAGGGTGAGGGTTAGGGTTTTGCTAAGGTTTGGGTTCATTTCGAGGTTAGTGTTAAGGTTATGTTTAGGGTTAGGATTAAGTTCATGGGTTCTGTTTAGTTTTAGGCTTAGGGTTAGATTTAGGTGACTTTTACGTTAAATGTCACAGTTAGGGTTACGATTTGTGTTAGACATTGTGGTTGGGGTGAGGGTTAGGTCTAGGGTTAGGGTTGGGTAGGGTTAGGATTATGGTTATGGTATGGTATTGGGGTTAGAAGTGTAGTTTAAGGTTAGTGTTCAGGTGAGGGTTCCGGTTCCGCATTGTGGTTCTGGCCATGGTTAATTTTGGTTTAGGGGTATGGTTAGGTTTATGATTAGGTTTCAGGTTAGTGTTCGAGTTAGGGTGAGAGTTAGGGTTAATGTATGGGTTAGGCTTTGGTGTTAGGGGTCAGGGTTAGGGTTAGGGTTATCGTTAGGGCTCAGGGGTTCACGTTAGTGTTAGGGTTAGGGCTGGGGATAGCATTAGGGTTAGGGTTGGGGATACGGTTAGGGGTTAGGATGAGCATTACTGTTAGTTTTACAGTTAATGTGAGGGTTCAGGGTAAGTGTCGTCATTAGGGTTAGAGTTAGAGTTAGGGTTAGGTTTAGGGTTAGGGTTGGGTGTACGGTAAGATTTAGGTTTATGTCCAGGTTTAGGGTTAGAGTTAGTGTTCTATTTAGGGTCAAGGTTAGAGTTAGGGTTAGAGTTAGGATTAGGTCTAGGGTTAGGATTAGGATTAGGGTCAGGTTCAGGGCTATTGTAAGTCTTAGGTTTAGGGTTACAAATGGACTGGCGTTATGGTTAGAGTTAGGTTTAAGGTTAGGGTTTGGGTTCGGTTTAGGTTTACGGTGAAGGTTAGGGTTAGTGTTTGGATGAAGTTTAGGATGGGGTGAGGGTTATTTTTATGGTTAAGGCTAGAGTTTGGTTTTGTGTTCAGGTTAGTGTTAAGGTTAGGTTTAGGGTTCCGTAGGGTTAGGGGTTATGTTTAGGGTTAGCGTTAGGTTCAGGGTTAGTGTGAAGTTTAGGTTATGGTGAGGGTTAGAAATAGGTTTAGGAGTATAGATAGTGTTAGATGTTAGGTTTACGGTGTTAGGGTTAGGTTTATGGTTAGTGTAGGGTTCAGTTTAGGGTTAATAATAGGATTAGGGTTAGATTAGGGTTACTGTTCATATTAGAGTTAGGTTTAGGGATAAGTTTGGGGATAGCGTTATGTTTAGGGTTGGGGATACTGTTAAGGGTTAGGTTGAGGGTTAGGGTTAGGTTTGCACTTAAGGTGAGGGTTATGGTAATTGTTAAGGTTAGGGTTAGAGTTAGAGTCAGGCTTAAGTTTAGGGTGAAGGTTCCGTTAATAGTCAGGGTTAGGGTTAAGGTTAGATTAGGGTTAAGGTTAGTGTTAGGGATAGGTATAGATTTAGGGTTAGGGTTTGGGCAAGGTTAGGGTTAAGGTTAGGTTTACGGTAAATGGTAGGGCTTGGTTAGGGTTAGGTTGAGAGTTAGAGTTAGTGCTCGGGATAAGGGTTAGGGTTAGGGTCAGGTTTAGAGTTATTGTTAGGTTTAAGGTAAAGTTAAGGTTAGGGTTAAGTTTAGGGTTAGAGTAAGAGTTAGGTTTAGGTAAGTGTTCAGGCTAGGATGAGGGATAGCGTTAGGGTTAGGAAAAGGGTTAGGGGATCTTGTGAGTGTAAGTGTTAGGTTTACAATTAAGCTGATGTTTTAGGGTGTTACGTTTAGGGGTAGGGTTAGGGTTAGGCCTAAAGATAGGGGATTGTTTAGGGTTAGGTTTAGTTTTAGGCTTAGGGTTAGGCTTATGTTTCAGGTGAAATTAGGTTAAGGATGAGGGTTAGGGTCAGGGTTAGGCTTTGGTGTTTGAGTTAAGTTAGGGGTAGCTTTAGGGGGAGGTTTAGTGTTAGGGTTAGTTTTAGGTGTTAGGGTTAATATTTCGGTCAGGTATAGGGTTAGGTTTAGGGTTAGGGCTAGGTTTAGGTTTAGGTTTAGGTTTAGGTTTAGGGTGAAGTTTAAGTTAAGGGTGAGAGTTGAGCTTAGGGTTAGAGTTAGTGGTTAGGGTTAGGGTTAAGTTTAGGATGAAGTTTAAGGTTAAGGTTAGGTTTCGATTTAGGGTTAGGTTAAGTGTTAGGGTTAAGTCATGTTAAGTTTAGGACTAGGTGAAGGTTAGGGATAGGGTTAGGTTAAGGTTTGGGGTTAGGTTTTGATGTTAGGGTGAGGGTTATCGCTGGGTTTCCATTGAAGCTGAGTGTGTAGGGTAAGTTTTAGCGTTAGGAATAGGGTTAGAGTTAGATTTGGGGTCAGGGTTAGAGTCAAGTTTAGGGTTAGGTTTATGGTTAGGAGTAGGGCTAGAGTCAGGGTTGGGGGAGATTTAGTGTTATGTTTAGTTTTAGGGTTAGTGTTAGGGTGAAGTTTATGTTAAGCGTGAGGTTTAGGGTTGCGGTTAGGGTTCAGGTTCAGGTCAGGGTTAAGGTTAGGTTTAGGTTTAAGTTTAGGGTTATGTTTAGTATTAGTGTTAGTTTTGTTTAGGGTAAGGGTTTGAATGAAGTTAGGGTAGGTTTAGGGTTATGGTTAGTGTGAAATTTTGCTTAAGAGTGAGGGTTCGGCTTAGGGTTAGGGTTTGAGTTATGGTTACTGGTTAAGGTTATGTTTAGGGTTTCGATTAGGTTTAGGCTAAGGATTTGGGTTAGAGTTAGGGTTAGGGGTTAGTGTTTCAGATAGGTTTAGGATAGGTTTGTACTTAGGGTCAAGTTTAGGGTTACGGTAAGAATTAGAGTTACGATTACAGTTAAGTTGAGGGTTTTGGGTAAGTGTTACGATTTAGGTTATGGTTAGGGCCAGGGTTAGGGTTAGGGGTTAGGGTCAGGTTTAAGTTTATGATAGTCTTAAAGTTAGGTTGAGGTTAGGTTAGTGTTAGGGACAGTGTTAGGATTAGGTTTAGGGCAAGGGTTAGGGTCAGAGATATTGTAAGGGTTATGTTTGGGGTCACAAGTGGGCCAAGGTTAAGGTTAGGGTTAAATTTAGAGTTAGCTTTAGGTTAGGAATAGGATGAAGTTTAAGATAGGTTGAGGTTAGGGTTATGCCTAAGATTTGGGTTCGTTTTCAGGTTAGTGCTAAGATTGTGTTTAGGGTTAGAGCTAAGTTTACGGGTTTTGTTTAGTTTTAGGGTTAAGGTTAGATTTTAGGTTAGAGTTAAGTATAAAAGTTAGGGTTACGATTTGTGTTAGGCATTGTGGTTGGGGTGAGTGTTAGGTTTAGGGTTAGGGTTGGGTAGGTTTAGGATTATGCTTATGGTAAGGTGTCAGGAGTTAGAGGTGTTGTTTAGGGGTAGGGTTTGTGTGAGGGTTCTGGTTAGGCATTGTGGTTCCAGTCATGGATAGGTTTGGTTTAGGGTTAGGGTTAGGTTTAGGTTTATGATTAGTTTTCGGGTTAGACTTAGGGTTAATGTTTGGGTTAGGCTTTTGTCTTAGGGGTTAGGGTTTGTGTTAGGGTTAGTGTTATCATTAGGGCTTAGGGGTTTCAGGTTAGTGTTCTGCATAGGGCTAGGGTTAGCATTAGGGTTAGGGTTGGAGGATACTGTTAAGAGTTAGAGTTAGGGTTGTGGTTAGTTTTACAGCTAAGGTGAGGGTTTAGGGTAAGTGCTATGATTAGGGTTAGAGTTAGAGTTAGGTTTAGGTTCAGGGTTAGGGTTATGTGTAGGGTAAGAGTTAGGTTTACGTCCAGGTTTAGGATTAGAGTTAGTGTTCTATTTAGGGTCAAGGTTAGAATTAGGGTTAGGGTTAGGATTAGGATTATGTTTAGGTTTAGATTCAGGGCTGTTGTAAGGGTTAAATATAGGGTTACAGATGGACTAGCGTTATGGTTAGGGTTAGTTTAAGGTAAGGGTTTGGGTTGGGTTTAGGTTTAAGGTTAGGGTTAGGGTTTGGATGAAGTTTAGGCTAGGGTTAAGGTCATTTTTCTGGTTAGGGCTAGGGTTTGGGTTTGTGTTCACATTAGTGTTCAGGTTAGCTTTATGGTTTGGATTAGGGTTAGGGGTTATGTTTAGGTTTAGATTTAGGTATAGGGTTAGGTTTCGGGTGAACTTCAGGTTAAGTGTGAGGGTTAGGATTAGGGTTATAGATAGTGTTAGACGTTAGCTTTAGGGTGTTGGGGTTAGGTTTATGGTTAGGGTAGGCTTAAGTTTAGGGTTAATATTAGTGTTAGGGTTAGATTAGGGTTACTGTTTGTGTTAGAGTTAGGGTTAGGAATAAGGTTAGGGATAGCATTATGTTTAGGGTTTGGGATACGGTTAAGGGTTAGGGTGACTGTTACTGTTAGGTTTACATTTAAGGAGAGGGTTTAGGTTAATTGTTATGGTTAGGTTTAGAGTTAGAGTTAGAGTTAGGGTTAGGTGAAGTTTCCATTAATGGTGAGTGTTAGTGTTAAGGTTAGAGTTAGGGTTAAGGTTAGGGTTAGGTTAGGGTTAAGGTTCCTGCTAAGGCTAGGTTTACAGTAAAGGGTAGTGCTAACTTAGGGTTATGGTTAGGTTTAGAGTTAGAGTTAGTGCTAGCGTTTAGGGTTAGGGTCAAGTTTAGAGTTATTGTTAGCTTTAGGGTTAGGGTTAGGGTAGAGTTAAGATAGGGTTAATTTTAGGGTTAGGTAAGAGTTAGGTTTAGGTCAGGGTTAGGGCTAGTGTTAGGGATAGAGTTAGGGTTGGGGAAAGGATTAGGGGTTCGTGTGAGGGTTAGTGTTAGGTTCACAGTTAAGCTGATGTTTTAGGGTAGTACGGTTAGTGTTAGGGATAGAGTTAGGGGTAGGGTTAGGTTTATGCGTGGGATTAGGGTTACGGTCAGGGTCAGGGGGAGATTTAGTGTTGTGTTTAGGTTTCTTTTTTTAGTTTTAGGGTTAGAGTTAGCATGAAGTTTATGTTACGTGTGAGGTTTAGGGTTGAGGGTTAGGGTTTAGGTTAGGGCCAGGGTTAGGTCTATGTTTAGGTTTAGGGTTGGGGTTAGTGTTAGCGTTAGGGTTAGTTTTAGTTTTGGTTAGGGTTAGGGTTTGAATGAAATTAGGGTAGGTTTAGTGTTATGGTTAGGGTGAAATTTTGGCTAAGGGTGAGGGTTCGATTTAGGGTTAAGATTAGAGTTAGGGTGAGTGTTTAGGTTTACATTTAGGCTTATGTTTCGGTTTAGGCTAATGATTAGCCTCAGAGTTAGGGTTAGGGGTTAGTGTTTCTGTTAGGTTTAGGGTAGGGTTATATTTAGGGTTACGTTTAGGGTTAGGGTAAGAGTTAGAGTTAGGTTTACAGTTAAGTTGAGTGTTTTAGGTGTTACTGTTAGGGTTAGTGTTAAGGCTAGGGTTACGGTTAGATTTAGGGTTTAGTGGTTAGTATTAGGTGCAGGTTTATGGTAGGCTTCAAGTTAGGTTAAGGTTAGCTTAGGGTTAGGGTCATGGTTAGGATTAGGATTAGGTTTAGGGCGAGGGTTAGGGTCAGAGATATCGTAAGGGTTAGGTTTAGGGTCACAAGTGGGCCAAGGTTAAGGTTAGGGTTAGGTTTAGGGGCAGGGTTAGGGTTAAAGTTAAGGTTAGAATTAGGTTAAGGATAGGGTGAAGTTTAAGATAGGGTGAGGGTTAGGGTTTTGCTAAGGTTTGGGTTCATTTCGAGGTTAGTGTTAAGGTTATGTTTAGGGTTAGGATTAAGTTCATGGGTTCTGTTTAGTTTTAGGCTTAGGGTTAGATTTTAGGTGACTTTTACGTTAAATGTCACAGTTAGGGTTACGATTTGTGTTAGACATTGTGGTTGGGGTGAGGGTTAGGTCTAGGGTTAGGGTTGGGTAGGGTTAGGATTATGGTTATGGTATGGTATTGGGGTTAGAAGTGTAGTTTAAGGTTAGTGTTCAGGTGAGGGTTCCGGTTCCGCATTGTGGTTCTGGCCATGGTTAATTTTGGTTTAGGGGTATGGTTAGGTTTATGATTAGGTTTCAGGTTAGTGTTCGAGTTAGGGTGAGAGTTAGGGTTAATGTATGGGTTAGGCTTTGGTGTTAGGGGTCAGGGTTAGGGTTAGGGTTATCGTTAGGGCTCAGGGGTTCACGTTAGTGTTAGGGTTAGGGCTGGGGATAGCATTAGGGTTAGGGTTGGGGATACGGTTAGGGGTTAGGATGAGCATTACTGTTAGTTTTACAGTTAATGTGAGGGTTCAGGGTAAGTGTCGTCATTAGGGTTAGAGTTAGAGTTAGGGTTAGGTTTAGGGTTAGGGTTGGGTGTACGGTAAGATTTAGGTTTATGTCCAGGTTTAGGGTTAGAGTTAGTGTTCTATTTAGGGTCAAGGTTAGAGTTAGGGTTAGAGTTAGGATTAGGTCTAGGGTTAGGATTAGGATTAGGGTCAGGTTCAGGGCTATTGTAAGTCTTAGGTTTAGGGTTACAAATGGACTGGCGTTATGGTTAGAGTTAGGTTTAAGGTTAGGGTTTGGGTTCGGTTTAGGTTTACGGTGAAGGTTAGGGTTAGTGTTTGGATGAAGTTTAGGATGGGGTGAGGGTTATTTTTATGGTTAAGGCTAGAGTTTGGTTTTGTGTTCAGGTTAGTGTTAAGGTTAGGTTTAGGGTTCCGTAGGGTTAGGGGTTATGTTTAGGGTTAGCGTTAGGTTCAGGGTTAGTGTGAAGTTTAGGTTATGGTGAGGGTTAGAAATAGGTTTAGGAGTATAGATAGTGTTAGATGTTAGGTTTACGGTGTTAGGGTTAGGTTTATGGTTAGTGTAGGGTTCAGTTTAGGGTTAATAATAGGATTAGGGTTAGATTAGGGTTACTGTTCATATTAGAGTTAGGTTTAGGGATAAGTTTGGGGATAGCGTTATGTTTAGGGTTGGGGATACTGTTAAGGGTTAGGTTGAGGGTTAGGGTTAGGTTTGCACTTAAGGTGAGGGTTATGGTAATTGTTAAGGTTAGGGTTAGAGTTAGAGTCAGGCTTAAGTTTAGGGTGAAGGTTCCGTTAATAGTCAGGGTTAGGGTTAAGGTTAGATTAGGGTTAAGGTTAGTGTTAGGGATAGGTATAGATTTAGGGTTAGGGTTTGGGCAAGGTTAGGGTTAAGGTTAGGTTTACGGTAAATGGTAGGGCTTGGTTAGGGTTAGGTTCAGAGTTAGAGTTAGTGCTCGGGATAAGGGTTAGGGTTAGGGTCAGGTTTAGAGTTATTGTTAGGTTTAAGGTAAAGTTAAGGTTAGGGTTAAGTTTAGGGTTAGAGTAAGAGTTAGGTTTAGGTAAGTGTTCAGGCTAGGATGAGGGATAGCGTTAGGGTTAGGAAAAGGGTTAGGGGATCTTGTGAGTGTAAGTGTTAGGTTTACAATTAAGCTGATGTTTTAGGGTGTTACGTTTAGGGGTAGGGTTAGGGTTAGGCCTAAAGATAGGGGATTGTTTAGGGTTAGGTTTAGTTTTAGGCTTAGGGTTAGGCTTATGTTTCAGGTGAAATTAGGTTAAGGATGAGGGTTAGGGTCAGGGTTAGGCTTTGGTGTTTGAGTTAAGTTAGGGGTAGCTTTAGGGGGAGGTTTAGTGTTAGGGTTAGTTTTAGGTGTTAGGGTTAATATTTCGGTCAGGTATAGGGTTAGGTTTAGGGTTAGGGCTAGGTTTAGGTTTAGGTTTAGGTTTAGGGTGAAGTTTAAGTTAAGGGTGAGAGTTGAGCTTAGGGTTAGAGTTAGTGGTTAGGGTTAGGGTTAAGTTTAGGATGAAGTTTAAGGTTAAGGTTAGGTTTCGATTTAGGGTTAGGTTAAGTGTTAGGGTTAAGTCATGTTAAGTTTAGGACTAGGTGAAGGTTAGGGATAGGGTTAGGTTAAGGTTTGGGGTTAGGTTTTGATGTTAGGGTGAGGGTTATCGCTGGGTTTCCATTGAAGCTGAGTGTGTAGGGTAAGTTTTAGCGTTAGGAATAGGGTTAGAGTTAGATTTGGGGTCAGGGTTAGAGTCAAGTTTAGGGTTAGGTTTATGGTTAGGAGTAGGGCTAGGGTCAGGGTTGGGGGAGATTTAGTGTTATGTTTAGTTTCAGGGTTAGTGTTAGTGTGAAGTTTATGTTAAGCGTGAGGTTTAGGATAGCGGTTAGGGTTCAGGTTCAAGTCAGGGTTAGGGTTAGGTTTAGGTTTAGGTTTAGGGTTATGTTTAGTATTAATTTTAGTTTTGTTTAGGGTTAGGGTTTGAATGAAGTTAGGGTAGGTTTAGGGTTATGGTTAGTGTGAAATTTTGCTTAAGAGTGAGGGTTCGGCTTAGGGTTAGGGTTTGAGTTATGGTTACTGGTTAAGGTTATGTTTAGGGTTTCGATTAGGTTTAGGCTAAGGATTTGGGTTAGAGTTAGGGTTAGGGGTTAGTGTTTCAGATAGGTTTAGGATAGGTTTGTAGTTAGGGTCAAGTTTAGGTTTACGGTAAGAATTAGAGTTACGATTACAGTTAAGTTGAGGGTTTTGGGTAAGTGTTACGATTTAGGTTATGGTTAGGGCCAGGGTTAGGGTTAGAGTTAGTGTTAGGGGTTAGGGTCAGGTTTAAGTTTATGATAGTCTTAAAGTTAGGTTGAGGTTAGGTTAGTGTTAGGGTCAGTGTTAGGATTAGGTTTAGGGCAAGGGTTAGGGTCAGAGATATTGTAAGGGTTATGTTTGGGGTCACAAGTGGGCCAAGGTTAAGGTTAGGGTTAAATTTAGAGTTAGCTTTAGGTTAGGAATAGGATGAAGTTTAAGATAGGTTGAGGTTAGGGTTATGCCTAAGATTTGGGTTCGTTTTCAGGTTAGTGCTAAGATTGTGTTTAGGGTTAGAGCTAAGTTTACGGGTTTTGTTTAGTTTTAGGGTTAGGGTTAGATTTTAGGTTAGAGTTAAGTATAAAAGTTAGGGTTACGATTTGTGTTAGGCATTGTGGTTGGGGTGAGTGTTAGGTTTAGGGTTAGGGTTAGGGTTGGGTAGGTTTAGGATTATGCTTATGGTAAGGTGTCAGGAGTTAGAGGTGTTGTTTAGGGGTAGGGTTTGTGTGAGGGTTCTGGTTAGGCATTGTGGTTCCAGTCATGGATAGGTTTGGTTTAGGGTTAGGGTTAGGTTTAGGTTTATGATTAGTTTTCGGGTTAGACTTAGGGTTAATGTTTGGGTTAGGCTTTTGTCTTAGGGGTTAGGGTTTGTGTTAGGGTTAGTGTTATCATTAGGGCTTAGGGGTTTCAGGTTAGTGTTCTGCATAGGGCTAGGGTTAGCATTAGGGTTAGGGTTGGAGGATACTGTTAGGAGTTAGAGTTAGGGTTGTGGTTAGTTTTACAGCTAAGGTGAGGGTTTAGGGTAAGTGTTATGATTAGGGTTAGAGTTAGAGTTAGGTTTAGGTTCAGGGTTAGGGTTATGTGTAGGGTAAGAGTTAGGTTTACGTCCAGGTTTAGGATTAGAGTTAGTGTTCTATTTAGGGTCAAGGTTAGAATTAGGGTTAGGGTTAGGATTAGGATTATGTTTAGGTTTAGATTCAGGGCTGTTGTAAGGGTTAAATATAGGGTTACAGATGGACTAGCGTTATGGTTAGGGTTAGTTTAAGGTAAGGGTTTGGGTTGGGTTTAGGTTTAAGGTTAGGGTTAGGGTTTGGATGAAGTTTAGGCTAGGGTTAAGGTCATTTTTCTGGTTAGGGCTAGGGTTTGGGTTTGTGTTCACATTAGTGTTCAGGTTAGCTTTATGGTTTGGATTAGGGTTAGGGGTTATGTTTAGGTTTAGATTTAGGTATAGGGTTAGGTTTCGGGTGAACTTCAGGTTAAGTGTGAGGGTTAGGATTAGGGTTATAGATAGTGTTAGACGTTAGCTTTAGGGTGTTGGGGTTAGGTTTATGGTTAGGGTAGGCTTAAGTTTAGGGTTAATATTAGTGTTAGGGTTAGATTAGGGTTACTGTTTGTGTTAGAGTTAGGGTTAGGAATAAGGTTAGGGATAGCATTATGTTTAGGGTTTGGGATACGGTTAAGGGTTAGGGTGACTGTTACTGTTAGGTTTACATTTAAGGAGAGGGTTTAGGTTAATTGTTATGGTTAGGTTTAGAGTTAGAGTTAGAGTTAGGGTTAGGTGAAGTTTCCATTAATGGTGAGTGTTAGTGTTAAGGTTAGAGTTAGGGTTAAGGTTAGGGTTAGGTTAGGGTTAAGGTTCCTGCTAAGGCTAGGTTTACAGTAAAGGGTAGTGCTAACTTAGGGTTATGGTTAGGTTTAGAGTTAGAGTTAGTGCTAGCGTTTAGGGTTAGGGTCAAGTTTAGAGTTATTGTTAGCTTTAGGGTTAGGGTTAGGGTAGAGTTAAGATAGGGTTAATTTTAGGGTTAGGTAAGAGTTAGGTTTAGGTCAGGGTTAGGGCTAGTGTTAGGGATAGAGTTAGGGTTGGGGAAAGGATTAGGGGTTCGTGTGAGGGTTAGTGTTAGGTTCACAGTTAAGCTGATGTTTTAGGGTAGTACGGTTAGTGTTAGGGATAGAGTTAGGGGTAGGGTTAGGTTTATGCGTGGGATTAGGGTTACGGTCAGGGTCAGGGGGAGATTTAGTGTTGTGTTTAGGTTTCTTTTTTTAGTTTTAGGGTTAGAGTTAGCATGAAGTTTATGTTAAGTGTGAGGTTTAGGGTTGAGGGTTAGGGTTTAGGTTAGGGCCAGGGTTAGGTCTAGGTTTAGGTTTAGGGTTGGGGTTAGTGTTAGCGTTAGGGTTAGTTTTAGTTTTGGTTAGGGTTAGGGTTTGAATGAAATTAGGGTAGGTTTAGTGTTATGGTTAGGGTGAAATTTTGGCTAAGGGTGAGGGTTCGATTTAGGGTTAAGATTAGAGTTAGGGTGAGTGTTTAGGTTTACATTTAGGCTTATGTTTCGGTTTAGGCTAATGATTAGCCTCAGAGTTAGGGTTAGGGGTTAGTGTTTCTGTTAGGTTTAGGGTAGGGTTATATTTAGGGTTACGTTTAGGGTTAGGGTAAGAGTTAGAGTTAGGTTTACAGTTAAGTTGAGTGTTTTAGGTGTTACTGTTAGGGTTAGTGTTAAGGCTAGGGTTACGGTTAGATTTAGGGTTTAGTGGTTAGTATTAGGTGCAGGTTTATGGTAGGCTTCAAGTTAGGTTAAGGTTAGCTTAGGGTTAGGGTCATGGTTAGGATTAGGATTAGGTTTAGGGCGAGGGTTAGGGTCAGAGATATCGTAAGGGTTAGGTTTAGGGTCACAAGTGGGCCAAGGTTAAGGTTAGGGTTAGGTTTAGGGGCAGGGTTAGGGTTAAAGTTAAGGTTAGAATTAGGTTAAGGATAGGGTGAAGTTTAAGATAGGGTGAGGGTTAGGGTTTTGCTAAGGTTTGGGTTCATTTCGAGGTTAGTGTTAAGGTTATGTTTAGGGTTAGGATTAAGTTCATGGGTTCTGTTTAGTTTTAGGCTTAGGGTTAGATTTTAGGTGACTTTTACGTTAAATGTCACAGTTAGGGTTACGATTTGTGTTAGACATTGTGGTTGGGGTGAGGGTTAGGTCTAGGGTTAGGGTTGGGTAGGGTTAGGATTATGGTTATGGTATGGTATTGGGGTTAGAAGTGTAGTTTAAGGTTAGTGTTCAGGTGAGGGTTCCGGTTCCGCATTGTGGTTCTGGCCATGGTTAATTTTGGTTTAGGGGTATGGTTAGGTTTATGATTAGGTTTCAGGTTAGTGTTCGAGTTAGGGTGAGAGTTAGGGTTAATGTATGGGTTAGGCTTTGGTGTTAGGGGTCAGGGTTAGGGTTAGGGTTATCGTTAGGGCTCAGGGGTTCACGTTAGTGTTAGGGTTAGGGCTGGGGATAGCATTAGGGTTAGGGTTGGGGATACGGTTAGGGGTTAGGATGAGCATTACTGTTAGTTTTACAGTTAATGTGAGGGTTCAGGGTAAGTGTCGTCATTAGGGTTAGAGTTAGAGTTAGGGTTAGGTTTAGGGTTAGGGTTGGGTGTACGGTAAGATTTAGGTTTATGTCCAGGTTTAGGGTTAGAGTTAGTGTTCTATTTAGGGTCAAGGTTAGAGTTAGGGTTAGAGTTAGGATTAGGTCTAGGGTTAGGATTAGGATTAGGGTCAGGTTCAGGGCTATTGTAAGTCTTAGGTTTAGGGTTACAAATGGACTGGCGTTATGGTTAGAGTTAGGTTTAAGGTTAGGGTTTGGGTTCGGTTTAGGTTTACGGTGAAGGTTAGGGTTAGTGTTTGGATGAAGTTTAGGATGGGGTGAGGGTTATTTTTATGGTTAAGGCTAGAGTTTGGTTTTGTGTTCAGGTTAGTGTTAAGGTTAGGTTTAGGGTTCCGTAGGGTTAGGGGTTATGTTTAGGGTTAGCGTTAGGTTCAGGGTTAGTGTGAAGTTTAGGTTATGGTGAGGGTTAGAAATAGGTTTAGGAGTATAGATAGTGTTAGATGTTAGGTTTACGGTGTTAGGGTTAGGTTTATGGTTAGTGTAGGGTTCAGTTTAGGGTTAATAATAGGATTAGGGTTAGATTAGGGTTACTGTTCATATTAGAGTTAGGTTTAGGGATAAGTTTGGGGATAGCGTTATGTTTAGGGTTGGGGATACTGTTAAGGGTTAGGTTGAGGGTTAGGGTTAGGTTTGCACTTAAGGTGAGGGTTATGGTAATTGTTAAGGTTAGGGTTAGAGTTAGAGTCAGGCTTAAGTTTAGGGTGAAGGTTCCGTTAATAGTCAGGGTGAGGGTTAAGGTTAGATTAGGGTTAAGGTTAGTGTTAGAGATAGGTATAGATTTAGGGTTAGGGTTTGGGCAAGGTTAGGGTTAAGGTTAGGTTTACGGTAAATGGTAGGGCTTGGTTAGGGTTAGGTTCAGAGTTAGAGTTAGTGCTCGGGATAAGGGTTAGGGTTAGGGTCAGGTTTAGAGTTATTGTTAGGTTTAAGGTAAAGTTAAGGTTAGGGTTAAGTTTAGGGTTAGAGTAAGAGTTAGGTTTAGGTAAGTGTTCAGGCTAGGATGAGGGATAGCGTTAGGGTTAGGAAAAGGGTTAGGGGATCTTGTGAGTGTAAGTGTTAGGTTTACAATTAAGCTGATGTTTTAAGGTGTTACGTTTAGGGGTAGGGTTAGGGTTAGGCCTAAAGATAGGGGATTGTTTAGGGTTAGGTTTAGTTTTAGGCTTAGGGTTAGGCTTATGTTTCAGGTGAAATTAGGTTAAGGATGAGGGTTAGGGTCAGGGTTAGGCTTTGGTGTTTGAGTTAAGTTTAGGGGTAGCTTTAGGGGGAGGTTTAGTGTTAGGGTTAGTTTTAGGTGTTAGGGTTAATATTTGGGTCAGATATAGGGTTAGGTTTAGGGTTAGGGCTAGGTTTAGGTTTAGGTTTCGGTTTAGGGTGAAGTTTAAGTTAAGGGTGAGAGTTGAGCTTAGGGTTAGAGTTAGTGGTTAGGGTTAGGGTTAAGTTTAGGATGAAGTTTAAGGTTAAGGTTAGGTTTCGATTTAGGGTTAGGTTAAGTGTTAGGGTTAAGTCATGTTAAGTTTAGGACTAGGTGAAGGTTAGGGATAGGGTTAGGTTAAGGTTTGGGGTTAGGTTTTGATGTTAGGGTGAGGGTTATCGCTGGGTTTCCATTGAAGCTGAGTGTGTAGGGTAAGTTTTAGCGTTAGGAATAGGGTTAGAGTTAGATTTGGGGTCAGGGTTAGAGTCAAGTTTAGGGTTAGGTTTATGGTTAGGAGTAGGGCTAGGGTCAGGGTTGGGGGAGATTTAGTGTTATGTTTAGTTTTAGGGTTAGTGTTAGGGTGAAGTTTATGTTAAGCGTGAGGTTTAGGGTTGCGGTTAGGGTTCAGGTTCAGGTCAGGGTTAGGGTTAGGTTTAGGTTTAGGGTTATGTTTAGTATTAGTTTTAGTTTTGTTTAGGGTTAGGGTTTGAATGAAGTTAGGGTAGGTTTAGGGTTTGGTTAGTGTGAAATTTTGCTTAAGAGTGAGGGTTCGGCTTAGGGTTAGGGTTTGAGTTATGGTTACTGGTTAAGGTTATGTTTAGGGTTTCGATTAGGTTTAGGCTAAGGATTTGGGTTAGAGTTAGGGTTAGGGGTTAGTGTTTCAGATAGGTTTAGGATAGGTTTGTACTTAGGGTCAAGTTTAGGGTTACGGTAAGAATTAGAGTTACGTTTACAGTTAAGTTGAGGGTTTGGGTAAGTGTTACGATTTAGGTTATGGTTAGGGCCAGGGTTAGGGTTAGGGGTTAGGGTCAGGTTTAAGTTTATGATAGTCTTAAAGTTAGGTTAAGGTTAGGTTAGTGTTAGGGTCAGTGTTAGGATTAGGTTTAGGGCAAGGGTTAGGGTCAGAGATATTGTAAGGGTTATGTTTGGGGTCACAAGTGGGCCAAGGTTAAGGTTAGGGTTAAATTTAGAGTTAGCTTTAGGTTAGGAATAGGATGAAGTTTAAGATAGGTTGAGGTTAGGGTTATGCCTAAGATTTGGGTTCGTTTTCAGGTTAGTGCTAAGATTGTGTTTAGGGTTAGAGCTAAGTTTACGGGTTTTGTTTAGTTTTAGGGTTAGGGTTAGATTTTAGGTTAGAGTTAAGTATAAAAGTTAGGGTTACGATTTGTGTTAGGCATTGTGGTTGGGGTGAGTGTTAGGTTTAGGGTTAGGGTTGGGTAGGTTTAGGATTATGCTTATGGTAAGGTGTCAGGAGTTAGAGGTGTTGTTTAGGGGTAGGGTTTGTGTGAGGGTTCTGGTTAGGCATTGTGGTTCCAGTCATGGATAGGTTTGGTTTAGGGTTAGGGTTAGGTTTAGGTTTATGATTAGTTTTCGGGTTAGACTTAGGGTTAATGTTTGGGTTAGGCTTTTGTCTTAGGGGTTAGGGTTTGTGTTAGGGTTAGTGTTATCATTAGGGCTTAGGGGTTTCAGGTTAGTGTTCTGCATAGGGCTAGGGTTAGCATTAGGGTTAGGGTTGGAGGATACTGTTAGGAGTTAGAGTTAGGGTTGTGGTTAGTTTTACAGCTAAGGTGAGGGTTTAGGGTAAGTGTTATGATTAGGGTTAGAGTTAGAGTTAGGTTTAGGTTCAGGGTTAGGGTTATGTGTAGGGTAAGAGTTAGGTTTACGTCCAGGTTTAGGATTAGAGTTAGTGTTCTATTTAGGGTCAAGGTTAGAATTAGGGTTAGGGTTAGGATTAGGATTATGTTTAGGTTTAGATTCAGGGCTGTTGTAAGGGTTAAATATAGGGTTACAGATGGACTAGCGTTATGGTTAGGGTTAGTTTAAGGTAAGGGTTTGGGTTGGGTTTAGGTTTAAGGTTAGGGTTAGGGTTTGGATGAAGTTTAGGCTAGGGTTAAGGTCATTTTTCTGGTTAGGGCTAGGGTTTGGGTTTGTGTTCACATTAGTGTTCAGGTTAGCTTTATGGTTTGGATTAGGGTTAGGGGTTATGTTTAGGTTTAGATTTAGGTATAGGGTTAGGTTTCGGGTGAACTTCAGGTTAAGTGTGAGGGTTAGGATTAGGGTTATAGATAGTGTTAGACGTTAGCTTTAGGGTGTTGGGGTTAGGTTTATGGTTAGGGTAGGCTTAAGTTTAGGGTTAATATTAGTGTTAGGGTTAGATTAGGGTTACTGTTTGTGTTAGAGTTAGGGTTAGGAATAAGGTTAGGGATAGCATTATGTTTAGGGTTTGGGATACGGTTAAGGGTTAGGGTGACTGTTACTGTTAGGTTTACATTTAAGGAGAGGGTTTAGGTTAATTGTTATGGTTAGGTTTAGAGTTAGAGTTAGAGTTAGGGTTAGGTGAAGTTTCCATTAATGGTGAGTGTTAGTGTTAAGGTTAGAGTTAGGGTTAAGGTTAGGGTTAGGTTAGGGTTAAGGTTCCTGCTAAGGCTAGGTTTACAGTAAAGGGTAGTGCTAACTTAGGGTTATGGTTAGGTTTAGAGTTAGAGTTAGTGCTAGCGTTTAGGGTTAGGGTCAAGTTTAGAGTTATTGTTAGCTTTAGGGTTAGGGTTAGGGTAGAGTTAAGATAGGGTTAATTTTAGGGTTAGGTAAGAGTTAGGTTTAGGTCAGGGTTAGGGCTAGTGTTAGGGATAGAGTTAGGGTTGGGGAAAGGATTAGGGGTTCGTGTGAGGGTTAGTGTTAGGTTCACAGTTAAGCTGATGTTTTAGGGTAGTACGGTTAGTGTTAGGGATAGAGTTAGGGGTAGGGTTAGGTTTATGCGTGGGATTAGGGTTACGGTCAGGGTCAGGGGGAGATTTAGTGTTGTGTTTAGGTTTCTTTTTTTAGTTTTAGGGTTAGAGTTAGCATGAAGTTTATGTTAAGTGTGAGGTTTAGGGTTGAGGGTTAGGGTTTAGGTTAGGGCCAGGGTTAGGTCTAGGTTTAGGTTTAGGGTTGGGGTTAGTGTTAGCGTTAGGGTTAGTTTTAGTTTTGGTTAGGGTTAGGGTTTGAATGAAATTAGGGTAGGTTTAGTGTTATGGTTAGGGTGAAATTTTGGCTAAGGGTGAGGGTTCGATTTAGGGTTAAGATTAGAGTTAGGGTGAGTGTTTAGGTTTACATTTAGGCTTATGTTTCGGTTTAGGCTAATGATTAGCCTCAGAGTTAGGGTTAGGGGTTAGTGTTTCTGTTAGGTTTAGGGTAGGGTTATATTTAGGGTTACGTTTAGGGTTAGGGTAAGAGTTAGAGTTAGGTTTACAGTTAAGTTGAGTGTTTTAGGTGTTACTGTTAGGGTTAGTGTTAAGGCTAGGGTTACGGTTAGATTTAGGGTTTAGTGGTTAGTATTAGGTGCAGGTTTATGGTAGGCTTCAAGTTAGGTTAAGGTTAGCTTAGGGTTAGGGTCATGGTTAGGATTAGGATTAGGTTTAGGGCGAGGGTTAGGGTCAGAGATATCGTAAGGGTTAGGTTTAGGGTCACAAGTGGGCCAAGGTTAAGGTTAGGGTTAGGTTTAGGGGCAGGGTTAGGGTTAAAGTTAAGGTTAGAATTAGGTTAAGGATAGGGTGAAGTTTAAGATAGGGTGAGGGTTAGGGTTTTGCTAAGGTTTGGGTTCATTTCGAGGTTAGTGTTAAGGTTATGTTTAGGGTTAGGATTAAGTTCATGGGTTCTGTTTAGTTTTAGGCTTAGGGTTAGATTTTAGGTGACTTTTACGTTAAATGTCACAGTTAGGGTTACGATTTGTGTTAGACATTGTGGTTGGGGTGAGGGTTAGGTCTAGGGTTAGGGTTGGGTAGGGTTAGGATTATGGTTATGGTATGGTATTGGGGTTAGAAGTGTAGTTTAAGGTTAGTGTTCAGGTGAGGGTTCCGGTTCCGCATTGTGGTTCTGGCCATGGTTAATTTTGGTTTAGGGGTATGGTTAGGTTTATGATTAGGTTTCAGGTTAGTGTTCGAGTTAGGGTGAGAGTTAGGGTTAATGTATGGGTTAGGCTTTGGTGTTAGGGGTCAGGGTTAGGGTTAGGGTTATCGTTAGGGCTCAGGGGTTCACGTTAGTGTTAGGGTTAGGGCTGGGGATAGCATTAGGGTTAGGGTTGGGGATACGGTTAGGGGTTAGGATGAGCATTACTGTTAGTTTTACAGTTAATGTGAGGGTTCAGGGTAAGTGTCGTCATTAGGGTTAGAGTTAGAGTTAGGGTTAGGTTTAGGGTTAGGGTTGGGTGTACGGTAAGATTTAGGTTTATGTCCAGGTTTAGGGTTAGAGTTAGTGTTCTATTTAGGGTCAAGGTTAGAGTTAGGGTTAGAGTTAGGATTAGGTCTAGGGTTAGGATTAGGATTAGGGTCAGGTTCAGGGCTATTGTAAGTCTTAGGTTTAGGGTTACAAATGGACTGGCGTTATGGTTAGAGTTAGGTTTAAGGTTAGGGTTTGGGTTCGGTTTAGGTTTACGGTGAAGGTTAGGGTTAGTGTTTGGATGAAGTTTAGGATGGGGTGAGGGTTATTTTTATGGTTAAGGCTAGAGTTTGGTTTTGTGTTCAGGTTAGTGTTAAGGTTAGGTTTAGGGTTCCGTAGGGTTAGGGGTTATGTTTAGGGTTAGCGTTAGGTTCAGGGTTAGTGTGAAGTTTAGGTTATGGTGAGGGTTAGAAATAGGTTTAGGAGTATAGATAGTGTTAGATGTTAGGTTTACGGTGTTAGGGTTAGGTTTATGGTTAGTGTAGGGTTCAGTTTAGGGTTAATAATAGGATTAGGGTTAGATTAGGGTTACTGTTCATATTAGAGTTAGGTTTAGGGATAAGTTTGGGGATAGCGTTATGTTTAGGGTTGGGGATACTGTTAAGGGTTAGGTTGAGGGTTAGGGTTAGGTTTGCACTTAAGGTGAGGGTTATGGTAATTGTTAAGGTTAGGGTTAGAGTTAGAGTCAGGCTTAAGTTTAGGGTGAAGGTTCCGTTAATAGTCAGGGTTAGGGTTAAGGTTAGATTAGGGTTAAGGTTAGTGTTAGGGATAGGTATAGATTTAGGGTTAGGGTTTGGGCAAGGTTAGGGTTAAGGTTAGGTTTACGGTAAATGGTAGGGCTTGGTTAGGGTTAGGTTCAGAGTTAGAGTTAGTGCTCGGGATAAGGGTTAGGGTTAGGGTCAGGTTTAGAGTTATTGTTAGGTTTAAGGTAAAGTTAAGGTTAGGGTTAAGTTTAGGGTTAGAGTAAGAGTTAGGTTTAGGTAAGTGTTCAGGCTAGGATGAGGGATAGCGTTAGGGTTAGGAAAAGGGTTAGGGGATCTTGTGAGTGTAAGTGTTAGGTTTACAATTAAGCTGATGTTTTAGGGTGTTACGTTTAGGGGTAGGGTTAGGGTTAGGCCTAAAGATAGGGGATTGTTTAGGGTTAGGTTTAGTTTTAGGCTTAGGGTTAGGCTTATGTTTCAGGTGAAATTAGGTTAAGGATGAGGGTTAGGGTCAGGGTTAGGCTTTGGTGTTTGAGTTAAGTTAGGGGTAGCTTTAGGGGGAGGTTTAGTGTTAGGGTTAGTTTTAGGTGTTAGGGTTAATATTTCGGTCAGGTATAGGGTTAGGTTTAGGGTTAGGGCTAGGTTTAGGTTTAGGTTTAGGTTTAGGTTTAGGGTGAAGTTTAAGTTAAGGGTGAGAGTTGAGCTTAGGGTTAGAGTTAGTGGTTAGGGTTAGGGTTAAGTTTAGGATGAAGTTTAAGGTTAAGGTTAGGTTTCGATTTAGGGTTAGGTTAAGTGTTAGGGTTAAGTCATGTTAAGTTTAGGACTAGGTGAAGGTTAGGGATAGGGTTAGGTTAAGGTTTGGGGTTAGGTTTTGATGTTAGGGTGAGGGTTATCGCTGGGTTTCCATTGAAGCTGAGTGTGTAGGGTAAGTTTTAGCGTTAGGAATAGGGTTAGAGTTAGATTTGGGGTCAGGGTTAGAGTCAAGTTTAGGGTTAGGTTTATGGTTAGGAGTAGGGCTAGGGTCAGGGTTGGGGGAGATTTAGTGTTATGTTTAGTTTCAGGGTTAGTGTTAGTGTGAAGTTTATGTTAAGCGTGAGGTTTAGGATAGCGGTTAGGGTTCAGGTTCAAGTCAGGGTTAGGGTTAGGTTTAGGTTTAGGTTTAGGGTTATGTTTAGTATTAATTTTAGTTTTGTTTAGGGTTAGGGTTTGAATGAAGTTAGGGTAGGTTTAGGGTTATGGTTAGTGTGAAATTTTGCTTAAGAGTGAGGGTTCGGCTTAGGGTTAGGGTTTGAGTTATGGTTACTGGTTAAGGTTATGTTTAGGGTTTCGATTAGGTTTAGGCTAAGGATTTGGGTTAGAGTTAGGGTTAGGGGTTAGTGTTTCAGATAGGTTTAGGATAGGTTTGTAGTTAGGGTCAAGTTTAGGTTTACGGTAAGAATTAGAGTTACGATTACAGTTAAGTTGAGGGTTTTGGGTAAGTGTTACGATTTAGGTTATGGTTAGGGCCAGGGTTAGGGTTAGAGTTAGTGTTAGGGGTTAGGGTCAGGTTTAAGTTTATGATAGTCTTAAAGTTAGGTTGAGGTTAGGTTAGTGTTAGGGTCAGTGTTAGGATTAGGTTTAGGGCAAGGGTTAGGGTCAGAGATATTGTAAGGGTTATGTTTGGGGTCACAAGTGGGCCAAGGTTAAGGTTAGGGTTAAATTTAGAGTTAGCTTTAGGTTAGGAATAGGATGAAGTTTAAGATAGGTTGAGGTTAGGGTTATGCCTAAGATTTGGGTTCGTTTTCAGGTTAGTGCTAAGATTGTGTTTAGGGTTAGAGCTAAGTTTACGGGTTTTGTTTAGTTTTAGGGTTAGGGTTAGATTTTAGGTTAGAGTTAAGTATAAAAGTTAGGGTTACGATTTGTGTTAGGCATTGTGGTTGGGGTGAGTGTTAGGTTTAGGGTTAGGGTTAGGGTTGGGTAGGTTTAGGATTATGCTTATGGTAAGGTGTCAGGAGTTAGAGGTGTTGTTTAGGGGTAGGGTTTGTGTGAGGGTTCTGGTTAGGCATTGTGGTTCCAGTCATGGATAGGTTTGGTTTAGGGTTAGGGTTAGGTTTAGGTTTATGATTAGTTTTCGGGTTAGACTTAGGGTTAATGTTTGGGTTAGGCTTTTGTCTTAGGGGTTAGGGTTTGTGTTAGGGTTAGTGTTATCATTAGGGCTTAGGGGTTTCAGGTTAGTGTTCTGCATAGGGCTAGGGTTAGCATTAGGGTTAGGGTTGGAGGATACTGTTAGGAGTTAGAGTTAGGGTTGTGGTTAGTTTTACAGCTAAGGTGAGGGTTTAGGGTAAGTGTTATGATTAGGGTTAGAGTTAGAGTTAGGTTTAGGTTCAGGGTTAGGTTTATGTGTAGGGTAAGAGTTAGGTTTACGTCCAGGTTTAGGATTAGAGTTAGTGTTCTATTTAGGGTCAAGGTTAGAATTAGGGTTAGGGTTAGGATTAGGATTATGTTTAGGTTTAGATTCAGGGCTGTTGTAAGGGTTAAATATAGGGTTACAGATGGACTAGCGTTATGGTTAGGGTTAGTTTAAGGTAAGGGTTTGGGTTGGGTTTAGGTTTAAGGTTAGGGTTAGGGTTTGGATGAAGTTTAGGCTAGGGTTAAGGTCATTTTTCTGGTTAGGGCTAGGGTTTGGGTTTGTGTTCACATTAGTGTTCAGGTTAGCTTTATGGTTTGGATTAGGGTTAGGGGTTATGTTTAGGTTTAGATTTAGGTATAGGGTTAGGTTTCGGGTGAACTTCAGGTTAAGTGTGAGGGTTAGGATTAGGGTTATAGATAGTGTTAGACGTTAGCTTTAGGGTGTTGGGGTTAGGTTTATGGTTAGGGTAGGCTTAAGTTTAGGGTTAATATTAGTGTTAGGGTTAGATTAGGGTTACTGTTTGTGTTAGAGTTAGGGTTAGGAATAAGGTTAGGGATAGCATTATGTTTAGGGTTTGGGATACGGTTAAGGGTTAGGGTGACTGTTACTGTTAGGTTTACATTTAAGGAGAGGGTTTAGGTTAATTGTTATGGTTAGGTTTAGAGTTAGAGTTAGAGTTAGGGTTAGGTGAAGTTTCCATTAATGGTGAGTGTTAGTGTTAAGGTTAGAGTTAGGGTTAAGGTTAGGGTTAGGTTAGGGTTAAGGTTCCTGCTAAGGCTAGGTTTACAGTAAAGGGTAGTGCTAACTTAGGGTTATGGTTAGGTTTAGAGTTAGAGTTAGTGCTAGCGTTTAGGGTTAGGGTCAAGTTTAGAGTTATTGTTAGCTTTAGGGTTAGGGTTAGGGTAGAGTTAAGATAGGGTTAATTTTAGGGTTAGGTAAGAGTTAGGTTTAGGTCAGGGTTAGGGCTAGTGTTAGGGATAGAGTTAGGGTTGGGGAAAGGATTAGGGGTTCGTGTGAGGGTTAGTGTTAGGTTCACAGTTAAGCTGATGTTTTAGGGTAGTACGGTTAGTGTTAGGGATAGAGTTAGGGGTAGGGTTAGGTTTATGCGTGGGATTAGGGTTACGGTCAGGGTCAGGGGGAGATTTAGTGTTGTGTTTAGGTTTCTTTTTTTAGTTTTAGGGTTAGAGTTAGCATGAAGTTTATGTTAAGTGTGAGGTTTAGGGTTGAGGGTTAGGGTTTAGGTTAGGGCCAGGGTTAGGTCTAGGTTTAGGTTTAGGGTTGGGGTTAGTGTTAGCGTTAGGGTTAGTTTTAGTTTTGGTTAGGGTTAGGGTTTGAATGAAATTAGGGTAGGTTTAGTGTTATGGTTAGGGTGAAATTTTGGCTAAGGGTGAGGGTTCGATTTAGGGTTAAGATTAGAGTTAGGGTGAGTGTTTAGGTTTACATTTAGGCTTATGTTTCGGTTTAGGCTAATGATTAGCCTCAGAGTTAGGGTTAGGGGTTAGTGTTTCTGTTAGGTTTAGGGTAGGGTTATATTTAGGGTTACGTTTAGGGTTAGGGTAAGAGTTAGAGTTAGGTTTACAGTTAAGTTGAGTGTTTTAGGTGTTACTGTTAGGGTTAGTGTTAAGGCTAGGGTTACGGTTAGATTTAGGGTTTAGTGGTTAGTATTAGGTGCAGGTTTATGGTAGGCTTCAAGTTAGGTTAAGGTTAGCTTAGGGTTAGGGTCATGGTTAGGATTAGGATTAGGTTTAGGGCGAGGGTTAGGGTCAGAGATATCGTAAGGGTTAGGTTTAGGGTCACAAGTGGGCCAAGGTTAAGGTTAGGGTTAGGTTTAGGGGCAGGGTTAGGGTTAAAGTTAAGGTTAGAATTAGGTTAAGGATAGGGTGAAGTTTAAGATAGGGTGAGGGTTAGGGTTTTGCTAAGGTTTGGGTTCATTTCGAGGTTAGTGTTAAGGTTATGTTTAGGGTTAGGATTAAGTTCATGGGTTCTGTTTAGTTTTAGGCTTAGGGTTAGATTTTAGGTGACTTTTACGTTAAATGTCACAGTTAGGGTTACGATTTGTGTTAGACATTGTGGTTGGGGTGAGGGTTAGGTCTAGGGTTAGGGTTGGGTAGGGTTAGGATTATGGTTATGGTATGGTATTGGGGTTAGAAGTGTAGTTTAAGGTTAGTGTTCAGGTGAGGGTTCCGGTTCCGCATTGTGGTTCTGGCCATGGTTAATTTTGGTTTAGGGGTATGGTTAGGTTTATGATTAGGTTTCAGGTTAGTGTTCGAGTTAGGGTGAGAGTTAGGGTTAATGTATGGGTTAGGCTTTGGTGTTAGGGGTCAGGGTTAGGGTTAGGGTTATCGTTAGGGCTCAGGGGTTCACGTTAGTGTTAGGGTTAGGGCTGGGGATAGCATTAGGGTTAGGGTTGGGGATACGGTTAGGGGTTAGGATGAGCATTACTGTTAGTTTTACAGTTAATGTGAGGGTTCAGGGTAAGTGTCGTCATTAGGGTTAGAGTTAGAGTTAGGGTTAGGTTTAGGGTTAGGGTTGGGTGTACGGTAAGATTTAGGTTTATGTCCAGGTTTAGGGTTAGAGTTAGTGTTCTATTTAGGGTCAAGGTTAGAGTTAGGGTTAGAGTTAGGATTAGGTCTAGGGTTAGGATTAGGATTAGGGTCAGGTTCAGGGCTATTGTAAGTCTTAGGTTTAGGGTTACAAATGGACTGGCGTTATGGTTAGAGTTAGGTTTAAGGTTAGGGTTTGGGTTCGGTTTAGGTTTACGGTGAAGGTTAGGGTTAGTGTTTGGATGAAGTTTAGGATGGGGTGAGGGTTATTTTTATGGTTAAGGCTAGAGTTTGGTTTTGTGTTCAGGTTAGTGTTAAGGTTAGGTTTAGGGTTCCGTAGGGTTAGGGGTTATGTTTAGGGTTAGCGTTAGGTTCAGGGTTAGTGTGAAGTTTAGGTTATGGTGAGGGTTAGAAATAGGTTTAGGAGTATAGATAGTGTTAGATGTTAGGTTTACGGTGTTAGGGTTAGGTTTATGGTTAGTGTAGGGTTCAGTTTAGGGTTAATAATAGGATTAGGGTTAGATTAGGGTTACTGTTCATATTAGAGTTAGGTTTAGGGATAAGTTTGGGGATAGCGTTATGTTTAGGGTTGGGGATACTGTTAAGGGTTAGGTTGAGGGTTAGGGTTAGGTTTGCACTTAAGGTGAGGGTTATGGTAATTGTTAAGGTTAGGGTTAGAGTTAGAGTCAGGCTTAAGTTTAGGGTGAAGGTTCCGTTAATAGTCAGGGTGAGGGTTAAGGTTAGATTAGGGTTAAGGTTAGTGTTAGAGATAGGTATAGATTTAGGGTTAGGGTTTGGGCAAGGTTAGGGTTAAGGTTAGGTTTACGGTAAATGGTAGGGCTTGGTTAGGGTTAGGTTCAGAGTTAGAGTTAGTGCTCGGGATAAGGGTTAGGGTTAGGGTCAGGTTTAGAGTTATTGTTAGGTTTAAGGTAAAGTTAAGGTTAGGGTTAAGTTTAGGGTTAGAGTAAGAGTTAGGTTTAGGTAAGTGTTCAGGCTAGGATGAGGGATAGCGTTAGGGTTAGGAAAAGGGTTAGGGGATCTTGTGAGTGTAAGTGTTAGGTTTACAATTAAGCTGATGTTTTAAGGTGTTACGTTTAGGGGTAGGGTTAGGGTTAGGCCTAAAGATAGGGGATTGTTTAGGGTTAGGTTTAGTTTTAGGCTTAGGGTTAGGCTTATGTTTCAGGTGAAATTAGGTTAAGGATGAGGGTTAGGGTCAGGGTTAGGCTTTGGTGTTTGAGTTAAGTTTAGGGGTAGCTTTAGGGGGAGGTTTAGTGTTAGGGTTAGTTTTAGGTGTTAGGGTTAATATTTGGGTCAGATATAGGGTTAGGTTTAGGGTTAGGGCTAGGTTTAGGTTTAGGTTTCGGTTTAGGGTGAAGTTTAAGTTAAGGGTGAGAGTTGAGCTTAGGGTTAGAGTTAGTGGTTAGGGTTAGGGTTAAGTTTAGGATGAAGTTTAAGGTTAAGGTTAGGTTTCGATTTAGGGTTAGGTTAAGTGTTAGGGTTAAGTCATGTTAAGTTTAGGACTAGGTGAAGGTTAGGGATAGGGTTAGGTTAAGGTTTGGGGTTAGGTTTTGATGTTAGGGTGAGGGTTATCGCTGGGTTTCCATTGAAGCTGAGTGTGTAGGGTAAGTTTTAGCGTTAGGAATAGGGTTAGAGTTAGATTTGGGGTCAGGGTTAGAGTCAAGTTTAGGGTTAGGTTTATGGTTAGGAGTAGGGCTAGGGTCAGGGTTGGGGGAGATTTAGTGTTATGTTTAGTTTTAGGGTTAGTGTTAGGGTGAAGTTTATGTTAAGCGTGAGGTTTAGGGTTGCGGTTAGGGTTCAGGTTCAGGTCAGGGTTAGGGTTAGGTTTAGGTTTAGGGTTATGTTTAGTATTAGTTTTAGTTTTGTTTAGGGTTAGGGTTTGAATGAAGTTAGGGTAGGTTTAGGGTTTGGTTAGTGTGAAATTTTGCTTAAGAGTGAGGGTTCGGCTTAGGGTTAGGGTTTGAGTTATGGTTACTGGTTAAGGTTATGTTTAGGGTTTCGATTAGGTTTAGGCTAAGGATTTGGGTTAGAGTTAGGGTTAGGGGTTAGTGTTTCAGATAGGTTTAGGATAGGTTTGTACTTAGGGTCAAGTTTAGGGTTACGGTAAGAATTAGAGTTACGTTTACAGTTAAGTTGAGGGTTTGGGTAAGTGTTACGATTTAGGTTATGGTTAGGGCCAGGGTTAGGGTTAGGGGTTAGGGTCAGGTTTAAGTTTATGATAGTCTTAAAGTTAGGTTAAGGTTAGGTTAGTGTTAGGGTCAGTGTTAGGATTAGGTTTAGGGCAAGGGTTAGGGTCAGAGATATTGTAAGGGTTATGTTTGGGGTCACAAGTGGGCCAAGGTTAAGGTTAGGGTTAAATTTAGAGTTAGCTTTAGGTTAGGAATAGGATGAAGTTTAAGATAGGTTGAGGTTAGGGTTATGCCTAAGATGTGGCTTCGTTTTCAGGTTAGTGCTAAGATTGTGTTTAGGGTTAGAGCTAAGTTTACGGGTTTTGTTTAGTTTTAGGGTTAGGGTTAGATTTTAGGTTAGAGTTAAGTATAAAAGTTAGGGTTACGATTTGTGTTAGGCATTGTGGTTGGGGTGAGTGTTAGGTTTAGGGTTAGGGTTGGGTAGGTTTAGGATTATGCTTATGGTAAGGTGTCAGGAGTTAGAGGTGTTGTTTAGGGGTAGGGTTTGTGTGAGGGTTCTGGTTAGGCATTGTGGTTCCAGTCATGGATAGGTTTGGTTTAGGGTTAGGGTTAGGTTTAGGTTTATGATTAGTTTTCGGGTTAGACTTAGGGTTAATGTTTGGGTTAGGCTTTTGTCTTAGGGGTTAGGGTTTGTGTTAGGGTTAGTGTTATCATTAGGGCTTAGGGGTTTCAGGTTAGTGTTCTGCATAGGGCTAGGGTTAGCATTAGGGTTAGGGTTGGAGGATACTGTTAGGAGTTAGAGTTAGGGTTGTGGTTAGTTTTACAGCTAAGGTGAGGGTTTAGGGTAAGTGTTATGATTAGGGTTAGAGTTAGAGTTAGGTTTAGGTTCAGGGTTAGGGTTATGTGTAGGGTAAGAGTTAGGTTTACGTCCAGGTTTAGGATTAGAGTTAGTGTTCTATTTAGGGTCAAGGTTAGAATTAGGGTTAGGGTTCGGATTAGGATTATGTTTAGGTTTAGATTCAGGGCTGTTGTAAGGGTTAAATATAGGGTTACAGATGGACTAGCGTTATGGTTAGGGTTAGTTTAAGGTAAGGGTTTGGGTTGGGTTTAGGTTTAAGGTTAGGGTTAGGGTTTGGATGAAGTTTAGGCTAGGGTTAAGGTCATTTTTCTGGTTAGGGCTAGGGTTTGGGTTTGTGTTCACATTAGTGTTCAGGTTAGCTTTATGGTTTGGATTAGGGTTAGGGGTTATGTTTAGGTTTAGATTTAGGTATAGGGTTAGGTTTCGGGTGAACTTCAGGTTAAGTGTGAGGGTTAGGATTAGGGTTATAGATAGTGTTAGACGTTAGCTTTAGGGTGTTGGGGTTAGGTTTATGGTTAGGGTAGGCTTAAGTTTAGGGTTAATATTAGTGTTAG
This sequence comes from Loxodonta africana, assembly GCF_030014295.1. Lineage (NCBI taxonomy): Eukaryota > Metazoa > Chordata > Mammalia > Proboscidea > Elephantidae > Loxodonta > Loxodonta africana. The sequence continues at coordinate 373,973 of NW_026974856.1, read as the reverse complement.
GGTTAGATTAGGGTTACTGTTTGTGTTAGAGTTAGGGTTAGGAATAAGGTTAGGGATAGCATTATGTTTAGGGTTTGGGATACGGTTAAGGGTTAGGGTGACTGTTACTGTTAGGTTTACATTTAAGGAGAGGGTTTAGGTTAATTGTTATGGTTAGGTTTAGAGTTAGAGTTAGAGTTAGGGTTAGGTGAAGTTTCCATTAATGGTGAGTGTTAGTGTTAAGGTTAGAGTTAGGGTTAAGGTTAGGGTTAGGTTAGGGTTAAGGTTCCTGCTAAGGCTAGGTTTACAGTAAAGGGTAGTGCTAACTTAGGGTTATGGATAGGTTTAGAGTTAGAGTTAGTGCTAGCGTTTAGGGTTAGGGTCAAGTTTAGAGTTATTGTTAGCTTTAGGGTTAGGGTTAGGGTAGAGTTAAGATAGGGTTAATTTTAGGGTTAGGTAAGAGTTAGGTTTAGGTCAGGGTTAGGTCTAGTGTTAGGGATAGAGTTAGGGTTGGGGAAAGGATTAGGGGTTCGTGTGAGGGTTAGTGTTAGGTTCACAGTTAAGCTGATGTTTTAGGGTAGTACGGTTAGTGTTAGGGATAGAGTTAGGGGTAGGGTTAGGTTTATGCGTGGGATTAGGGTTACGGTCAGGGTCAGGGGGAGATTTAGTGTTGTGTTTAGGTTTCTTTTTTTAGTTTTAGGGTTAGAGTTAGCGTGAAGTTTATGTTAAGTGTGAGGTTTAGGGTTGAGGGTTAGGGTTTAGGTTAGGGCCAGGGTTAGGTCTAGGTTTAGGTTTAGGGTTGGGGTTAGTGTTAGCGTTAGGGTTAGTTTTAGTTTTGGTTAGGGTTAGGGTTTGAATGAAATTAGGGTATCTTTAGTGTTATGGTTAGGGTGAAATTTTGGCTAAGGGTGAGAGTTCGATTTAGGGTTAAGATTAGAGTTAGGGTGAGTGTTTAGGTTTACATTTAGGCTTATGTTTCGGTTTAGGCTAATGATTAGCCTCAGAGTTAGGGTTAGGGGTTAGTGTTTCTGTTAGGTTTAGGGTAGGGTTATATTTAGGGTTACGTTTAGGGTTAGGGTAAGAGTTAGAGTTAGGTTTACAGTTAAGTTGAGTGTTTTAGGTGTTACTGTTAGGGTTAGTGTTAAGGCTAGGGTTACGGTTAGATTTAGGGTTTAGTGGTTAGTATTAGGTGCAGGTTTATGGTAGGCTTCAAGTTAGGTTAAGGTTAGCTTAGGGTTAGGGTCATGGTTAGGATTAGGATTAGGTTTAGGGCGAGGGTTAGGGTCAGAGATATCGTAAGGGTTAGGTTTAGGGTCACAAGTGGGCCAAGGTTAAGGTTAGGGTTAGGTTTAGGGGCAGGGTTAGGGTTAAAGTTAAGGTTAGAATTAGGTTAAGGATAGGGTGAAGTTTAAGATAGGGTGAGGGTTAGGGTTTTGCTAAGGTTTGGGTTCATTTCGAGGTTAGTGTTAAGGTTATGTTTAGGGTTAGGATTAAGTTCATGGGTTCTGTTTAGTTTTAGGCTTAGGGTTAGATTTTAGGTGACTTTTACGTTAAATGTCACAGTTAGGGTTACGATTTGTGTTAGACATTGTGGTTGGGGTGAGGGTTAGGTCTAGGGTTAGGGTTGGGTAGGGTTAGGATTATGGTTATGGTATGGTATTGGGGTTAGAAGTGTAGTTTAAGGTTAGTGTTCAGGTGAGGGTTCCGGTTCCGCATTGTGGTTCTGGCCATGGTTAATTTTGGTTTAGGGGTATGGTTAGGTTTATGATTAGGTTTCAGGTTAGTGTTCGAGTTAGGGTGAGAGTTAGGGTTAATGTATGGGTTAGGCTTTGGTGTTAGGGGTCAGGGTTAGGGTTAGGGTTATCGTTAGGGCTCAGGGGTTCACGTTAGTGTTAGGGTTAGGGCTGGGGATAGCATTAGGGTTAGGGTTGGGGATACGGTTAGGGGTTAGGATGAGCATTACTGTTAGTTTTACAGTTAATGTGAGGGTTCAGGGTAAGTGTCGTCATTAGGGTTAGAGTTAGAGTTAGGGTTAGGTTTAGGGTTAGGGTTGGGTGTACGGTAAGATTTAGGTTTATGTCCAGGTTTAGGGTTAGAGTTAGTGTTCTATTTAGGGTCAAGGTTAGAGTTAGGGTTAGAGTTAGGATTAGGTCTAGGGTTAGGATTAGGATTAGGGTCAGGTTCAGGGCTATTGTAAGTCTTAGGTTTAGGGTTACAAATGGACTGGCGTTATGGTTAGAGTTAGGTTTAAGGTTAGGGTTTGGGTTCGGTTTAGGTTTACGGTGAAGGTTAGGGTTAGTGTTTGGATGAAGTTTAGGATGGGGTGAGGGTTATTTTTATGGTTAAGGCTAGAGTTTGGTTTTGTGTTCAGGTTAGTGTTAAGGTTAGGTTTAGGGTTCCGTAGGGTTAGGGGTTATGTTTAGGGTTAGCGTTAGGTTCAGGGTTAGTGTGAAGTTTAGGTTATGGTGAGGGTTAGAAATAGGTTTAGGAGTATAGATAGTGTTAGATGTTAGGTTTACGGTGTTAGGGTTAGGTTTATGGTTAGTGTAGGGTTCAGTTTAGGGTTAATAATAGGATTAGGGTTAGATTAGGGTTACTGTTCATATTAGAGTTAGGTTTAGGGATAAGTTTGGGGATAGCGTTATGTTTAGGGTTGGGGATACTGTTAAGGGTTAGGTTGAGGGTTAGGGTTAGGTTTGCACTTAAGGTGAGGGTTATGGTAATTGTTAAGGTTAGGGTTAGAGTTAGAGTCAGGCTTAAGTTTAGGGTGAAGGTTCCGTTAATAGTCAGGGTGAGGGTTAAGGTTAGATTAGGGTTAAGGTTAGTGTTAGAGATAGGTATAGATTTAGGGTTAGGGTTTGGGCAAGGTTAGGGTTAAGGTTAGGTTTACGGTAAATGGTAGGGCTTGGTTAGGGTTAGGTTCAGAGTTAGAGTTAGTGCTCGGGATAAGGGTTAGGGTTAGGGTCAGGTTTAGAGTTATTGTTAGGTTTAAGGTAAAGTTAAGGTTAGGGTTAAGTTTAGGGTTAGAGTAAGAGTTAGGTTTAGGTAAGTGTTCAGGCTAGGATGAGGGATAGCGTTAGGGTTAGGAAAAGGGTTAGGGGATCTTGTGAGTGTAAGTGTTAGGTTTACAATTAAGCTGATGTTTTAAGGTGTTACGTTTAGGGGTAGGGTTAGGGTTAGGCCTAAAGATAGGGGATTGTTTAGGGTTAGGTTTAGTTTTAGGCTTAGGGTTAGGCTTATGTTTCAGGTGAAATTAGGTTAAGGATGAGGGTTAGGGTCAGGGTTAGGCTTTGGTGTTTGAGTTAAGTTTAGGGGTAGCTTTAGGGGGAGGTTTAGTGTTAGGGTTAGTTTTAGGTGTTAGGGTTAATATTTGGGTCAGATATAGGGTTAGGTTTAGGGTTAGGGCTAGGTTTAGGTTTAGGTTTCGGTTTAGGGTGAAGTTTAAGTTAAGGGTGAGAGTTGAGCTTAGGGTTAGAGTTAGTGGTTAGGGTTAGGGTTAAGTTTAGGATGAAGTTTAAGGTTAAGGTTAGGTTTAGATTTAGGGTTAGGTTAAGTGTTAGGGTTAAGTCATGTTAAGTTTAGGACTAGGTGAAGGTTAGGGATAGGGTTAGGTTAAGGTTTGGGGTTAGGTTTTGATGTTAGGGTGAGGGTTATCGCTGGGTTTCCATTGAAGCTGAGTGTGTAGGGTAAGTTTTAGCGTTAGGAATAGGGTTAGAGTTAGATTTGGGGTCAGGGTTAGAGTCAAGTTTAGGGTTAGGTTTATGGTTAGGAGTAGGGCTAGGGTCAGGGTTGGGGGAGATTTAGTGTTATGTTTAGTTTTAGGGTTAGTGTTAGGGTGAAGTTTATGTTAAGCGTGAGGTTTAGGGTTGCGGTTAGGGTTCAGGTTCAGGTCAGGGTTAGGGTTAGGTTTAGGTTTAGGGTTATGTTTAGTATTAGTTTTAGTTTTGTTTAGGGTTAGGGTTTGAATGAAGTTAGGGTAGGTTTAGGGTTTGGTTAGTGTGAAATTTTGCTTAAGAGTGAGGGTTCGGCTTAGGGTTAGGGTTTGAGTTATGGTTACTGGTTAAGGTTATGTTTAGGGTTTCGATTAGGTTTAGGCTAAGGATTTGGGTTAGAGTTAGGGTTAGGGGTTAGTGTTTCAGATAGGTTTAGGATAGGTTTGTACTTAGGGTCAAGTTTAGGGTTACGGTAAGAATTAGAGTTACGTTTACAGTTAAGTTGAGGGTTTGGGTAAGTGTTACGATTTAGGTTATGGTTAGGGCCAGGGTTAGGGTTAGGGGTTAGGGTCAGGTTTAAGTTTATGATAGTCTTAAAGTTAGGTTAAGGTTAGGTTAGTGTTAGGGTCAGTGTTAGGATTAGGTTTAGGGTCAGAGATATTGTAAGGGTTATGTTTGGGGTCACAAGTGGGCCAAGGTTAAGGTTAGGGTTAAATTTAGAGTTAGCTTTAGGTTAGGAATAGGATGAAGTTTAAGATAGGTTGAGGTTAGGGTTATGCCTAAGATTTGGGTTCGTTTTCAGGTTAGTGCTAAGATTGTGTTTAGGGTTAGAGCTAAGTTTACGGGTTTTGTTTAGTTTTAGGGTTAGGGTTAGATTTTAGGTTAGAGTTAAGTATAAAAGTTAGGGTTACGATTTGTGTTAGGCATTGTGGTTGGGGTGAGTGTTAGGTTTAGGGTTAGGGTTGGGTAGGTTTAGGATTATGCTTATGGTAAGGTGTCAGGAGTTAGAGGTGTTGTTTAGGGGTAGGGTTTGTGTGAGGGTTCTGGTTAGGCATTGTGGTTCCAGTCATGGATAGGTTTGGTTTAGAGTTAGGGTTAGGTTTAGGTTTATGATTAGTTTTCGGGTTAGACTTAGGGTTAATGTTTGGGTTAGGCTTTTGTCTTAGGGGTTAGGGTTTGTGTTAGGGTTAGTGTTATCATTAGGGCTTAGGGGTTTCAGGTTAGTGTTCTGCATAGGGCTAGGGTTAGCATTAGGGTTAGGGTTGGAGGATACTGTTAGGAGTTAGAGTTAGGGTTGTGGTTAGTTTTACAGCTAAGGTGAGGGTTTAGGGTAAGTGTTATGATTAGGGTTAGAGTTAGAGTTAGGTTTAGGTTCAGGGTTAGGGTTATGTGTAGGGTAAGAGTTAGGTTTACGTCCAGGTTTAGGATTAGAGTTAGTGTTCTATTTAGGGTCAAGGTTAGAATTAGGGTTAGGGTTAGGATTAGGATTATGTTTAGGTTTAGATTCAGGGCTGTTGTAAGGGTTAAATATAGGGTTACAGATGGACTAGCGTTATGGTTAGGGTTAGTTTAAGGTAAGGGTTTGGGTTGGGTTTAGGTTTAAGGTTAGGGTTAGGGTTTGGATGAAGTTTAGGCTAGGGTTAAGGTCATTTTTCTGGTTAGGGCTAGGGTTTGGGTTTGTGTTCACATTAGTGTTCAGGTTAGCTTTATGGTTTGGATTAGGGTTAGGGGTTATGTTTAGGTTTAGATTTAGGTATAGGGTTAGGTTTCGGGTGAACTTCAGGTTAAGTGTGAGGGTTAGGATTAGGGTTATAGATAGTGTTAGACGTTAGCTTTAGGGTGTTGGGGTTAGGTTTATGGTTAGGGTAGGCTTAAGTTTAGGGTTAATATTAGTGTTAGGGTTAGATTAGGGTTACTGTTTGTGTTAGAGTTAGGGTTAGGAATAAGGTTAGGGGTAGCATTATGTTTAGGGTTTGGGATACGGTTAAGGGTTAGGGTGACTGTTACTGTTAGGTTTACATTTAAGGAGAGGGTTTAGGTTAATTGTTATGGTTAGGTTTAGAGTTAGAGTTAGAGTTAGGGTTAGGTGAAGTTTCCATTAATGGTGAGTGTTAGTGTTAAGGTTAGAGTTAGGGTTAAGGTTAGGGTTAGGTTAGGGTTAAGGTTCCTGCTAAGGCTAGGTTTACAGTAAAGGGTAGTGCTAACTTAGGGTTATGGTTAGGTTTAGAGTTAGAGTTAGTGCTAGCGTTTAGGGTTAGGGTCAAGTTTAGAGTTATTGTTAGCTTTAGGGTTAGGGTTAGGGTAGAGTTAAGATAGGGTTAATTTTAGGGTTAGGTAAGAGTTAGGTTTAGGTCAGGGTTAGGGCTAGTGTTAGGGATAGAGTTAGGGTTGGGGAAAGGATTAGGGGTTCGTGTGAGGGTTAGTGTTAGGTTCACAGTTAAGCTGATGTTTTAGGGTAGTACGGTTAGTGTTAGGGATAGAGTTAGGGGTAGGGTTAGGTTTATGCGTGGGATTAGGGTTACGATCAGGGTCAGGGGGAGATTTAGTGTTGTGTTTAGGTTTCTTTTTTTAGTTTTAGGGTTAGAGTTAGCATGAAGTTTATGTTAAGTGTGAGGTTTAGGGTTGAGGGTTAGGGTTTAGGTTAGGGCCAGGGTTAGGTCTAGGTTTAGGTTTAGGGTTGGGGTTAGTGTTAGCGTTAGGGTTAGTTTTAGTTTTGGTTAGGGTTAGGGTTTGAATGAAATTAGGGTAGGTTTAGTGTTATGGTTAGGGTGAAATTTTGGCTAAGGGTGAGGGTTCGATTTAGGGTTAAGATTAGAGTTAGGGTGAGTGTTTAGGTTTACATTTAGGCTTATGTTTCGGTTTAGGCTAATGATTAGCCTCAGAGTTAGGGTTAGGGGTTAGTGTTTCTGTTAGGTTTAGGGTAGGGTTATATTTAGGGTTACGTTTAGGGTTAGGGTAAGAGTTAGAGTTAGGTTTACAGTTAAGTTGAGTGTTTTAGGTGTTACTGTTAGGGTTAGTGTTAAGGCTAGGGTTACGGTTAGATTTAGGGTTTAGTGGTTAGTATTAGGTGCAGGTTTATGGTAGGCTTCAAGTTAGGTTAAGGTTAGCTTAGGGTTAGGGTCATGGTTAGGATTAGGATTAGGTTTAGGGCGAGGGTTAGGGTCAGAGATATCGTAAGGGTTAGGTTTAGGGTCACAAGTGGGCCAAGGTTAAGGTTAGGGTTAGGTTTAGGGGCAGGGTTAGGGTTAAAGTTAAGGTTAGAATTAGGTTAAGGATAGGGTGAAGTTTAAGATAGGGTGAGGGTTAGGGTTTTGCTAAGGTTTGGGTTCATTTCGAGGTTAGTGTTAAGGTTATGTTTAGGGTTAGGATTAAGTTCATGGGTTCTGTTTAGTTTTAGGCTTAGGGTTAGATTTTAGGTGACTTTTACGTTAAATGTCACAGTTAGGGTTACGATTTGTGTTAGACATTGTGGTTGGGGTGAGGGTTAGGTCTAGGGTTAGGGTTGGGTAGGGTTAGGATTATGGTTATGGTATGGTATTGGGGTTAGAAGTGTAGTTTAAGGTTAGTGTTCAGGTGAGGGTTCCGGTTCCGCATTGTGGTTCTGGCCATGGTTAATTTTGGTTTAGGGGTATGGTTAGGTTTATGATTAGGTTTCAGGTTAGTGTTCGAGTTAGGGTGAGAGTTAGGGTTAATGTATGGGTTAGGCTTTGGTGTTAGGGGTCAGGGTTAGGGTTAGGGTTATCGTTAGGGCTCAGGGTTTCACGTTAGTGTTAGGGTTAGGGCTGGGGATAGCATTAGGGTTAGGGTTGGGGATACGGTTAGGGGTTAGGATGAGCATTACTGTTAGTTTTACAGTTAATGTGAGGGTTCAGGGTAAGTGTCGTCATTAGGGTTAGAGTTAGAGTTAGGGTTAGGTTTAGGGTTAGGGTTGGGTGTACGGTAAGATTTAGGTTTATGTCCAGGTTTAGGGTTAGAGTTAGTGTTCTATTTAGGGTCAAGGTTAGAGTTAGGGTTAGAGTTAGGATTAGGTCTAGGGTTAGGATTAGGATTAGGGTCAGGTTCAGGGCTATTGTAAGTCTTAGGTTTAGGGTTACAAATGGACTGGCGTTATGGTTAGAGTTAGGTTTAAGGTTAGGGTTTGGGTTCGGTTTAGGTTTACGGTGAAGGTTAGGGTTAGTGTTTGGATGAAGTTTAGGATGGGGTGAGGGTTATTTTTATGGTTAAGGCTAGAGTTTGGTTTTGTGTTCAGGTTAGTGTTAAGGTTAGGTTTAGGGTTCCGTAGGGTTAGGGGTTATGTTTAGGGTTAGCGTTAGGTTCAGGGTTAGTGTGAAGTTTAGGTTATGGTGAGGGTTAGAAATAGGTTTAGGAGTATAGATAGTGTTAGATGTTAGGTTTACGGTGTTAGGGTTAGGTTTATGGTTAGTGTAGGGTTCAGTTTAGGGTTAATAGTAGGATTAGGGTTAGATTAGGGTTACTGTTCATATTAGAGTTAGGTTTAGGGATAAGTTTGGGGATAGCGTTATGTTTAGGGTTGGGGATACTGTTAAGGGTTAGGTTGAGGGTTAGGGTTAGGTTTGCACTTAAGGTGAGGGTTATGGTAATTGTTAAGGTTAGGGTTAGAGTTAGAGTCAGGCTTAAGTTTAGGGTGAAGGTTCCGTTAATAGTCAGGGTTAGGGTTAAGGTTAGATTAGGGTTAAGGTTAGTGTTAGGGATAGGTATAGATTTAGGGTTAGGGTTTGGGCAAGGTTAGGGTTAAGGTTAGGTTTACGGTAAATGGTAGGGCTTGGTTAGGGTTAGGTTCAGAGTTAGAGTTAGTGCTCGGGATAAGGGTTAGGGTTAGGGTCAGGTTTAGAGTTATTGTTAGGTTTAAGGTAAAGTTAAGGTTAGGGTTAAGTTTAGGGTTAGAGTAAGAGTTAGGTTTAGGTAAGTGTTCAGGCTAGGATGAGGGATAGCGTTAGGGTTAGGAAAAGGGTTAGGGGATCTTGTGAGTGTAAGTGTTAGGTTTACAATTAAGCTGATGTTTTAAGGTGTTACGTTTAGGGGTAGGGTTAGGGTTAGGCCTAAAGATAGGGGATTGTTTAGGGTTAGGTTTAGTTTTAGGCTTAGGGTTAGGCTTATGTTTCAGGTGAAATTAGGTTAAGGATGAGGGTTAGGGTCAGGGTTAGGCTTTGGTGTTTGAGTTAAGTTTAGGGGTAGCTTTAGGGGGAGGTTTAGTGTTAGGGTTAGTTTTAGGTGTTAGGGTTAATATTTGGGTCAGGTATAGGGTTAGGTTTAGGGTTAGGGCTAGGTTTAGGTTTAGGTTTAGGTTTAGGGTGAAGTTTAAGTTAAGGGTGAGAGTTGAGCTTAGGGTTAGAGTTAGTGGTTAGGGTTAGGGTTAAGTTTAGGATGAAGTTTAAGGTTAAGGTTAGGTTTCGATTTAGGGTTAGGTTAAGTGTTAGGGTTAAGTCATGTTAAGTTTAGGACTAGGTGAAGGTTAGGGATAGGGTTAGGTTAAGGTTTGGGGTTAGGTTTTGATGTTAGGGTGAGGGTTATCGCTGGGTTTCCATTGAAGCTGAGTGTGTAGGGTAAGTTTTAGCGTTAGGAATAGGGTTAGAGTTAGATTTGGGGTCAGGGTTAGAGTCAAGTTTAGGGTTAGGTTTATGGTTAGGTTTCGGGCTAGGGTCAGGGTTGGGGGAGATTTAGTGTTATGTTTAGTTTTAGGGTTAGTGTTAGGGTGAAGTTTATGTTAAGCGTGAGGTTTAGGGTTGCGTTTAGGGTTCAGGTTCAGGTCAGGGTTAGGGTTAGGTTTAGGTTTAGGGTTATGTTTAGTATTAGTTTTAGTTTTGTTTAGGGTTAGGGTTTGAATGAAGTTAGGGTAGGTTTAGGGTTTGGTTAGTGTGAAATTTTGCTTAAGAGTGAGGGTTCGGCTTAGGGTTAGGGTTTGAGTTATGGTTACTGGTTAAGGTTATGTTTAGGGTTTCGATTAGGTTTAGGCTAAGGATTTGGGTTAGAGTTAGGGTTAGGGGTTAGTGTTTCAGATAGGTTTAGGATAGGTTTGTACTTAGGGTCAAGTTTAGGGTTACGGTAAGAATTAGAGTTACGTTTACAGTTAAGTTGAGGGTTTGGGTAAGTGTTACGATTTAGGTTATGGTTAGGGCCAGGGTTAGGGTTAGGGGTTAGGGTCAGGTTTAAGTTTATGATAGTCTTAAATTTAGGTTAAGGTTAGGTTAGTGTTAGGGTCAGTGTTAGGATTAGGTTTAGGGTCAGAGATATTGTAAGGGTTATGTTTGGGGTCACAAGTGGGCCAAGGTTAAGGTTAGGGTTAAATTTAGAGTTAGCTTTAGGTTAGGAATAGGATGAAGTTTAAGATAGGTTGAGGTTAGGGTTATGCCTAAGATTTGGGTTCGTTTTCAGGTTAGTGTTAAGGTTGTGTTTAGGGTTAGAGCTAAGTTTACGGGTTTTGTTTAGTTTTAGGGTTAGGGTTAGATTTTAGGTTAGAGTTAAGTATAAAAGTTAGGGTTACGATTTGTGTTAGGCATTGTGGTTGGGGTGAGTGTTAGGTTTAGGGTCAGGGTTGAGTAGGTTTAGGATTATGCTTATGGTAAGGTGTCAGGAGTTAGAGGTGTTGTTTAGGGGTAGGGTTTGTGTGAGGGTTCTGGTTAGGCATTGTGGTTCCAGTCATGGATAGGTTTGGTTTAGGGTTAGGGTTAGGTTTAGGTTTATGATTAGTTTTCGGGTTAGACTTAGGGTTAATGTTTGGGTTAGGCTTTTGTCTTAGGGGTTAGGGTTTGTGTTAGGGTTAGTGTTATCATTAGGGCTTAGGGGTTTCAGGTTAGTGTTCTGCATAGGGCTAGGGTTAGCATTAGGGTTAGGGTTGGAGGATACTGTTAGGAGTTAGAGTTAGGGTTGTGGTTAGTTTTACAGCTAAGGTGAGGGTTTAGGGTAAGTGCTATGATTAGGGTTAGAGTTAGAGTTAGGTTTAGGTTCAGGGTTAGGGTTATGTGTAGGGTAAGAGTTAGGTTTACGTCCAGGTTTAGGATTAGAGTTAGTGTTCTATTTAGGGTCAAGGTTAGAATTAGGGTTAGGGTTAGGATTAGGATTATGTTTAGGTTTAGATTCAGGGCTGTTGTAAGGGTTAAATATAGGGTTACAGATGGACTAGCGTTATGGTTAGGGTTAGTTTAAGGTAAGGGTTTGGGTTGGGTTTAGGTTTAAGGATAGGGTTAGGGTTTGGATGAAGTTTAGGCTAGGGTTAAGGTCATTTTTCTGGTTAGGGCTAGGGTTTGGGTTTGTGTTCACATTAGTGTTCAGGTTAGCTTTATGGTTTGGATTAGGGTTAGGGGTTATGTTTAGGTTTAGATTTAGGTATAGGGTTAGGTTTCGGGTGAACTTCAGGTTAAGTGTGAGGGTTAGGATTAGGGTTAGGATTATAGATAGTGTTAGACGTTAGCTTTAGGGTGTTGGGGTTAGGTTTATGGTTAGGGTAGGCTTAAGTTTAGGGTTAATATTAGTGTTAGGGTTAGATTAGGGTTACTGTTTGTGTTAGAGTTAGGGTTAGGAATAAGGTTAGGGATAGCATTATGTTTAGGGTTTGGGATACGGTTAAGGGTTAGGGTGACTGTTACTGTTAGGTTTACATTTAAGGAGAGGGTTTAGGTTAATTGTTATGGTTAGGTTTAGAGTTAGAGTTAGAGTTAGGGTTAGGTGAAGTTTCCATTAATGGTGAGTGTTAGTGTTAAGGTTAGAGTTAGGGTTAAGGTTAGGGTTAGGTTAGGGTTAAGGTTCCTGCTAAGGCCAGGTTTACAGTAAAGGGTAGTGCTAACTTAGGGTTATGGTTAGGTTTAGAGTTAGAATTAGTGCTAGCGTTTAGGGTTAGGGTCAAGTTTAGAGTTATTGTTAGCTTTAGGGTTAGGGTTAGGGTAGAGTTAAGATAGGGTTAATTTTAGGGTTAGGTAAGAGTTAGGTTTAGGTCAGGGTTAGGGCTAGTGTTAGGGATAGAGTTAGGGTTGGGGAAAGGATTAGGGGTTCGTGTGAGGGTTAGTGTTCGGTTCACAGTTAAGCTGATGTTTTAGGGTAGTACGGTTAGTGTTAGGGATAGAGTTAGGGGTAGGGTTAGGTTTATGCGTGGGATTAGGGTTACGGTCAGGGTCAGGGGGAGATTTAGTGTTGTGTTTAGGTTTCTTTTTTTAGTTTTAGGGTTAGAGTTAGCATGAAGTTTATGTTAAGTGTGAGGTTTAGGGTTGAGGGTTAGGGTTTAGGTTAGGGCCAGGGTTAGGTCTAGGTTTAGGTTTAGGGTTGGGGTTAGTGTTAGCGTTAGGGTTAGTTTTAGTTTTGGTTAGGGCTAGGGTTTGAATGAAATTAGGGTAGGTTTAGTGTTATGGTTAGGGTGAAATTTTGGCTAAGGGTGAGGGTTCGATTTAGGGTTAAGATTAGAGTTAGGGTGAGTGTTTAGGTTTACATTTAGGCTTATGTTTCGGTTTAGGCTAATGATTAGCCTCAGAGTTAGGGTTAGGGGTTAGTGTTTCTGTTAGGTTTAGGGTAGGGTTATATTTAGGGTTACGTTTAGGGTTAGGGTAAGAGTTAGAGTTAGGTTTACAGTTAAGTTGAGTGTTTTAGGTGTTACTGTTAGGGTTAGTGTTAAGGCTAGGGTTACGGTTAGATTTAGGGTTTAGTGGTTAGTATTAGGTGCAGGTTTATGGTAGGCTTCAAGTTAGGTTAAGGTTAGCTTAGGGTTAGGGTCATGGTTAGGATTAGGATTAGGTTTAGGGCGAGGGTTAGGGTCAGAGATATCGTAAGGGTTAGGTTTAGGGTCACAAGTGGGCCAAGGTTAAGGTTAGGGTTAGGTTTAGGGGCAGGGTTAGGGTTAAAGTTAAGGTTAGAATTAGGTTAAGGATAGGGTGAAGTTTAAGATAGGGTGAGGGTTAGGGTTTTGCTAAGGTTTGGGTTCATTTCGAGGTTAGTGTTAAGGTTATGTTTAGGGTTAGGATTAAGTTCATGGGTTCTGTTTAGTTTTAGGCTTAGGGTTAGATTTTAGGTGACTTTTACGTTAAATGTCACAGTTAGGGTTACGATTTGTGTTAGACATTGTGGTTGGGGTGAGGGTTAGGTCTAGGGTTAGGGTTGGGTAGGGTTAGGATTATGGTTATGGTATGGTATTGGGGTTAGAAGTGTAGTTTAAGGTTAGTGTTCAGGTGAGGGTTCCGGTTCCGCATTGTGGTTCTGGCCATGGTTAATTTTGGTTTAGGGGTATGGTTAGGTTTATGATTAGGTTTCAGGTTAGTGTTCGAGTTAGGGTGAGAGTTAGGGTTAATGTATGGGTTAGGCTTTGGTGTTAGGGGTCAGGGTTAGGGTTAGGGTTATCGTTAGGGCTCAGGGGTTCACGTTAGTGTTAGGGTTAGGGCTGGGGATAGCATTAGGGTTAGGGTTGGGGATACGGTTAGGGGTTAGGATGAGCATTACTGTTAGTTTTACAGTTAATGTGAGGGTTCAGGGTAAGTGTCGTCATTAGGGTTAGAGTTAGAGTTAGGGTTAGGTTTAGGGTTAGGGTTGGGTGTACGGTAAGATTTAGGTTTATGTCCAGGATTAGGGTTAGAGTTAGTGTTCTATTTAGGGTCAAGGTTAGAGTTAGGGTTAGAGTTAGGATTAGGTCTAGGGTTAGGATTAGGATTAGGGTCAGGTTCAGGGCTATTGTAAGTCTTAGGTTTAGGGTTACAAATGGACTGGCGTTATGGTTAGAGTTAGGTTTAAGGTTAGGGTTTGGGTTCGGTTTAGGTTTACGGTGAAGGTTAGGGTTAGTGTTTGGATGAAGTTTAGGATGGGGTGAGGGTTATTTTTATGGTTAAGGCTAGAGTTTGGTTTTGTGTTCAGGTTAGTGTTAAGGTTAGGTTTAGGGTTCCGTAGGGTTAGGGGTTATGTTTAGGGTTAGCGTTAGGTTCAGGGTTAGTGTGAAGTTTAGGTTATGGTGAGGGTTAGAAATAGGTTTAGGAGTATAGATAGTGTTAGATGTTAGGTTTACGGTGTTAGGGTTAGGTTTATGGTTAGTGTAGGGTTCAGTTTAGGGTTAATAATAGGATTAGGGTTAGATTAGGGTTACTGTTCATATTAGAGTTAGGTTTAGGGATAAGTTTGGGGATAGCGTTATGTTTAGGGTTGGGGATACTGTTAAGGGTTAGGTTGAGGGTTAGGGTTAGGTTTGCACTTAAGGTGAGGGTTATGGTAATTGTTAAGGTTAGGGTTAGAGTTAGAGTCAGGCTTAAGTTTAGGGTGAAGTTTCCGTTAATAGTCAGGGTTAGGGTTAAGGTTAGATTAGGGTTAAGGTTAGTGTTAGGGATAGGTATAGATTTAGGGTTAGGGTTTGGGCAAGGTTAGGGTTAAGGTTAGGTTTACGGTAAATGGTAGGGCTTGGTTAGGGTTAGGTTCAGAGTTAGAGTTAGTGCTCGGGATAAGGGTTAGGGTTAGGGTCAGGTTTAGAGTTATTGTTAGGTTTAAGGTAAAGTTAAGGTTAGGGTTAAGTTTAGGGTTAGAGTAAGAGTTAGGTTTAGGTAAGTGTTCAGGCTAGGATGAGGGATAGCGTTAGGGTTAGGAAAAGGGTTAGGGGATCTTGTGAGTGTAAGTGTTAGGTTTACAATTAAGCTGATGTTTTAAGGTGTTACGTTTAGGGGTAGGGTTAGGGTTAGGCCTAAAGATAGGGGATTGTTTAGGGTTAGGTTTAGTTTTAGGCTTAGGGTTAGGCTTATGTTTCAGGTGAAATTAGGTTAAGGATGAGGGTTAGGGTCAGGGTTAGGCTTTGGTGTTTGAGTTAAGTTTAGGGGTAGCTTTAGGGGGAGGTTTAGTGTTAGGGTTAGTTTTAGGTGTTAGGGTTAATATTTGGGTCAGGTATAGGGTTAGGTTTAGGGTTAGGGCTAGGTTTAGGTTTAGGTTTAGGGTGAAGTTTAAGTTAAGGGTGAGAGTTGAGCTTAGGGTTAGAGTTAGTGGTTAGGGTTAGGGTTAAGTTTAGGATGAAGTTTAAGGTTAAGGTTAGGTTTCGATTTAGGGTTAGGTTAAGTGTTAGGGTTAAGTCATGTTAAGTTTAGGACTAGGTGAAGGTTAGGGATAGGGTTAGGTTAAGGTTTGGGGTTAGGTTTTGATGTTAGGGTGAGGGTTATCGCTGGGTTTCCATTGAAGCTGAGTGTGTAGGGTAAGTTTTAGCGTTAGGAATAGGGTTAGAGTTAGATTTGGGGTCAGGGTTAGAGTCAAGTTTAGGGTTAGGTTTATGGTTAGGAGTAGGGCTAGGGTCAGGGTTGGGGGAGATTTAGTGTTATGTTTAGTTTTAGGGTTAGTGTTAGGGTGAAGTTTATGTTAAGCGTGAGGTTTAGGGTTGCGGTTAGGGTTCAGGTTCAGGTCAGGGTTAGGGTTAGGTTTAGGTTTAGGGTTATGTTTAGTATTAGTTTTAGTTTTGTTTAGGGTTAGGGTTTGAATGAAGTTAGGGTAGGTTTAGGGTTTGGTTAGTGTGAAATTTTGCTTAAGAGTGAGGGTTCGGCTTAGGGTTAGGGTTTGAGTTATGGTTACTGGTTAAGGTTATGTTTAGGGTTTCGATTAGGTTTAGGCTAAGGATTTGGGTTAGAGTTAGGGTTAGGGGTTAGTGTTTCAGATAGGTTTAGGATAGGTTTGTACTTAGGGTCAAGTTTAGGGTTACGGTAAGAATTAGAGTTACGTTTACAGTTAAGTTGAGGGTTTGGGTAAGTGTTACGATTTAGGTTATGGTTAGGGCCAGGGTTAGGGTTAGGGGTTAGGGTCAGGTTTAAGTTTATGATAGTCTTAAAGTTAGGTTAAGGTTAGGTTAGTGTTAGGGTCAGTGTTAGGATTAGGTTTAGGGCAAGGGTTAGGGTCAGAGATATTGTAAGGGTTATGTTTGGGGTCACAAGTGGGCCAAGGTTAAGGTTAGGGTTAAATTTAGAGTTAGCTTTAGGTTAGGAATAGGATGAAGTTTAAGATAGGTTGAGGTTAGGGTTATGCCTAAGATGTGGGTTCGTTTTCAGGTTAGTGTTAAGGTTGTGTTTAGGGTTAGAGCTAAGTTTACGGGTTTTGTTTAGTTTTAGGGTTAGGGTTAGATTTTAGGTTAGAGTTAAGTATAAAAGTTAGGGTTACGATTTGTGTTAGGCATTGTGGTTGGGGTGAGTGTTAGGTTTAGGGTTAGGGTTGAGTAGGTTTAGGATTATGCTTATGGTAAGGTGTCAGGAGTTAGAGGTGTTGTTTAGGGGTAGGGTTTGTGTGAGGGTTCTGGTTAGGCATTGTGGTTCCAGTCATGGATAGGTTTGGTTTAGGGTTAGGGTTAGGTTTAGGTTTATGATTAGTTTTCGGGTTAGACTTAGGGTTAATGTTTGGGTTAGGCTTTTGTCTTAGGGGTTAGGGTTTGTGTTAGGGTTAGTGTTATCATTAGGGCTTAGGGGTTTCAGGTTAGTGTTCTGCATAGGGCTAGGGTTAGCATTAGGGTTAGGGTTGGAGGATACTGTTAGGAGTTAGAGTTAGGGTTGTGGTTAGTTTTACAGCTAAGGTGAGGGTTTAGGGTAAGTGCTATGATTAGGGTTAGAGTTAGAGTTAGGTTTAGGTTCAGGGTTAGGGTTATGTGTAGGGTAAGAGTTAGGTTTACGTCCAGGTTTAGGATTAGAGTTAGTGTTCTATTTAGGGTCAAGGTTAGAATTAGGGTTAGGGTTAGGATTAGGATTATGTTTAGGTTTAGATTCAGGGCTGTTGTAAGGGTTAAATATAGGGTTACAGATGGACTAGCGTTATGGTTAGGGTTAGTTTAAGGTAAGGGTTTGGGTTGGGTTTAGGTTTAAGGATAGGGTTAGGGTTTGGATGAAGTTTAGGCTAGGGTTAAGGTCATTTTTCTGGTTAGGGCTAGGGTTTGGGTTTGTGTTCACATTAGTGTTCAGGTTAGCTTTATGGTTTGGATTAGGGTTAGGGGTTATGTTTAGGTTTAGATTTAGGTATAGGGTTAGGTTTCGGGTGAACTTCAGGTTAAGTGTGAGGGTTAGGATTAGGGTTAGGATTATAGATAGTGTTAGACGTTAGCTTTAGGGTGTTGGGGTTAGGTTTATGGTTAGGGTAGGCTTAAGTTTAGGGTTAATATTAGTGTTAGGGTTAGATTAGGGTTACTGTTTGTGTTAGAGTTAGGGTTAGGAATAAGGTTAGGGATAGCATTATGTTTAGGGTTTGGGATACGGTTAAGGGTTAGGGTGACTGTTACTGTTAGGTTTACATTTAAGGAGAGGGTTTAGGTTAATTGTTATGGTTAGGTTTAGAGTTAGAGTTAGAGTTAGGGTTAGGTGAAGTTTCCATTAATGGTGAGTGTTAGTGTTAAGGTTAGAGTTAGGGTTAAGGTTAGGGTTAGGTTAGGGTTAAGGTTCCTGCTAAGGCCAGGTTTACAGTAAAGGGTAGTGCTAACTTAGGGTTATGGTTAGGTTTAGAGTTAGAATTAGTGCTAGCGTTTAGGGTTAGGGTCAAGTTTAGAGTTATTGTTAGCTTTAGGGTTAGGGTTAGGGTAGAGTTAAGATAGGGTTAATTTTAGGGTTAGGTAAGAGTTAGGTTTAGGTCAGGGTTAGGGCTAGTGTTAGGGATAGAGTTAGGGTTGGGGAAAGGATTAGGGGTTCGTGTGAGGGTTAGTGTTAGGTTCACAGTTAAGCTGATGTTTTAGGGTAGTACGGTTAGTGTTAGGGATAGAGTTAGGGGTAGGGTTAGGTTTATGCGTGGGATTAGGGTTACGGTCAGGGTCAGGGGGAGATTTAGTGTTGTGTTTAGGTTTCTTTTTTTAGTTTTAGGGTTAGAGTTAGCATGAAGTTTATGTTAAGTGTGAGGTTTAGGGTTGAGGGTTAGGGTTTAGGTTAGGGCCAGGGTTAGGTCTAGGTTTAGGTTTAGGGTTGGGGTTAGTGTTAGCGTTAGGGTTAGTTTTAGTTTTGGTTAGGGCTAGGGTTTGAATGAAATTAGGGTAGGTTTAGTGTTATGGTTAGGGTGAAATTTTGGCTAAGGGTGAGGGTTCGATTTAGGGTTAAGATTAGAGTTAGGGTGAGTGTTTAGGTTTACATTTAGGCTTATGTTTCGGTTTAGGCTAATGATTAGCCTCAGAGTTAGGGTTAGGGGTTAGTGTTTCTGTTAGGTTTAGGGTAGGGTTATATTTAGGGTTACGTTTAGGGTTAGGGTAAGAGTTAGAGTTAGGTTTACAGTTAAGTTGAGTGTTTTAGGTGTTACTGTTAGGGTTAGTGTTAAGGCTAGGGTTACGGTTAGATTTAGGGTTTAGTGGTTAGTATTAGGTGCAGGTTTATGGTAGGCTTCAAGTTAGGTTAAGGTTAGCTTAGGGTTAGGGTCATGGTTAGGATTAGGATTAGGTTTAGGGCGAGGGTTAGGGTCAGAGATATCGTAAGGGTTAGGTTTAGGGTCACAAGTGGGCCAAGGTTAAGGTTAGGGTTAGGTTTAGGGGCAGGGTTAGGGTTAAAGTTAAGGTTAGAATTAGGTTAAGGATAGGGTGAAGTTTAAGATAGGGTGAGGGTTAGGGTTTTGCTAAGGTTTGGGTTCATTTCGAGGTTAGTGTTAAGGTTATGTTTAGGGTTAGGATTAAGTTCATGGGTTCTGTTTAGTTTTAGGCTTAGGGTTAGATTTTAGGTGACTTTTACGTTAAATGTCACAGTTAGGGTTACGATTTGTGTTAGACATTGTGGTTGGGGTGAGGGTTAGGTCTAGGGTTAGGGTTGGGTAGGGTTAGGATTATGGTTATGGTATGGTATTGGGGTTAGAAGTGTAGTTTAAGGTTAGTGTTCAGGTGAGGGTTCCGGTTCCGCATTGTGGTTCTGGCCATGGTTAATTTTGGTTTAGGGGTATGGTTAGGTTTATGATTAGGTTTCAGGTTAGTGTTCGAGTTAGGGTGAGAGTTAGGGTTAATGTATGGGTTAGGCTTTGGTGTTAGGGGTCAGGGTTAGGGTTAGGGTTATCGTTAGGGCTCAGGGGTTCACGTTAGTGTTAGGGTTAGGGCTGGGGATAGCATTAGGGTTAGGGTTGGGGATACGGTTAGGGGTTAGGATGAGCATTACTGTTAGTTTTACAGTTAATGTGAGGGTTCAGGGTAAGTGTCGTCATTAGGGTTAGAGTTAGAGTTAGGGTTAGGTTTAGGGTTAGGGTTGGGTGTACGGTAAGATTTAGGTTTATGTCCAGGATTAGGGTTAGAGTTAGTGTTCTATTTAGGGTCAAGGTTAGAGTTAGGGTTAGAGTTAGGATTAGGTCTAGGGTTAGGATTAGGATTAGGGTCAGGTTCAGGGCTATTGTAAGTCTTAGGTTTAGGGTTACAAATGGACTGGCGTTATGGTTAGAGTTAGGTTTAAGGTTAGGGTTTGGGTTCGGTTTAGGTTTACGGTGAAGGTTAGGGTTAGTGTTTGGATGAAGTTTAGGATGGGGTGAGGGTTATTTTTATGGTTAAGGCTAGAGTTTGGTTTTGTGTTCAGGTTAGTGTTAAGGTTAGGTTTAGGGTTCCGTAGGGTTAGGGGTTATGTTTAGGGTTAGCGTTAGGTTCAGGGTTAGTGTGAAGTTTAGGTTATGGTGAGGGTTAGAAATAGGTTTAGGAGTATAGATAGTGTTAGATGTTAGGTTTACGGTGTTAGGGTTAGGTTTATGGTTAGTGTAGGGTTCAGTTTAGGGTTAATAATAGGATTAGGGTTAGATTAGGGTTACTGTTCATATTAGAGTTAGGTTTAGGGATAAGTTTGGGGATAGCGTTATGTTTAGGGTTGGGGATACTGTTAAGGGTTAGGTTGAGGGTTAGGGTTAGGTTTGCACTTAAGGTGAGGGTTATGGTAATTGTTAAGGTTAGGGTTAGAGTTAGAGTCAGGCTTAAGTTTAGGGTGAAGTTTCCGTTAATAGTCAGGGTTAGGGTTAAGGTTAGATTAGGGTTAAGGTTAGTGTTAGGGATAGGTATAGATTTAGGGTTAGGGTTTGGGCAAGGTTAGGGTTAAGGTTAGGTTTACGGTAAATGGTAGGGCTTGGTTAGGGTTAGGTTCAGAGTTAGAGTTAGTGCTCGGGATAAGGGTTAGGGTTAGGGTCAGGTTTAGAGTTATTGTTAGGTTTAAGGTAAAGTTAAGGTTAGGGTTAAGTTTAGGGTTAGAGTAAGAGTTAGGTTTAGGTAAGTGTTCAGGCTAGGATGAGGGATAGCGTTAGGGTTAGGAAAAGGGTTAGGGGATCTTGTGAGTGTAAGTGTTAGGTTTACAATTAAGCTGATGTTTTAAGGTGTTACGTTTAGGGGTAGGGTTAGGGTTAGGCCTAAAGATAGGGGATTGTTTAGGGTTAGGTTTAGTTTTAGGCTTAGGGTTAGGCTTATGTTTCAGGTGAAATTAGGTTAAGGATGAGGGTTAGGGTCAGGGTTAGGCTTTGGTGTTTGAGTTAAGTTTAGGGGTAGCTTTAGGGGGAGGTTTAGTGTTAGGGTTAGTTTTAGGTGTTAGGGTTAATATTTGGGTCAGGTATAGGGTTAGGTTTAGGGTTAGGGCTAGGTTTAGGTTTAGGTTTAGGGTGAAGTTTAAGTTAAGGGTGAGAGTTGAGCTTAGGGTTAGAGTTAGTGGTTAGGGTTAGGGTTAAGTTTAGGATGAAGTTTAAGGTTAAGGTTAGGTTTCGATTTAGGGTTAGGTTAAGTGTTAGGGTTAAGTCATGTTAAGTTTAGGACTAGGTGAAGGTTAGGGATAGGGTTAGGTTAAGGTTTGGGGTTAGGTTTTGATGTTAGGGTGAGGGTTATCGCTGGGTTTCCATTGAAGCTGAGTGTGTAGGGTAAGTTTTAGCGTTAGGAATAGGGTTAGAGTTAGATTTGGGGTCAGGGTTAGAGTCAAGTTTAGGGTTAGGTTTATGGTTAGGAGTAGGGCTAGGGTCAGGGTTGGGGGAGATTTAGTGTTATGTTTAGTTTTAGGGTTAGTGTTAGGGTGAAGTTTATGTTAAGCGTGAGGTTTAGGGTTGCGGTTAGGGTTCAGGTTCAGGTCAGGGTTAGGGTTAGGTTTAGGTTTAGGGTTATGTTTAGTATTAGTTTTAGTTTTGTTTAGGGTTAGGGTTTGAATGAAGTTAGGGTAGGTTTAGGGTTTGGTTAGTGTGAAATTTTGCTTAAGAGTGAGGGTTCGGCTTAGGGTTAGGGTTTGAGTTATGGTTACTGGTTAAGGTTATGTTTAGGGTTTCGATTAGGTTTAGGCTAAGGATTTGGGTTAGAGTTAGGGTTAGGGGTTAGTGTTTCAGATAGGTTTAGGATAGGTTTGTACTTAGGGTCAAGTTTAGGGTTACGGTAAGAATTAGAGTTACGTTTACAGTTAAGTTGAGGGTTTGGGTAAGTGTTACGATTTAGGTTATGGTTAGGGCCAGGGTTAGGGTTAGGGGTTAGGGTCAGGTTTAAGTTTATGATAGTCTTAAAGTTAGGTTAAGGTTAGGTTAGTGTTAGGGTCAGTGTTAGGATTAGGTTTAGGGCAAGGGTTAGGGTCAGAGATATTGTAAGGGTTATGTTTGGGGTCACAAGTGGGCCAAGGTTAAGGTTAGGGTTAAATTTAGAGTTAGCTTTAGGTTAGGAATAGGATGAAGTTTAAGATAGGTTGAGGTTAGGGTTATGCCTAAGATGTGGGTTCGTTTTCAGGTTAGTGTTAAGGTTGTGTTTAGGGTTAGAGCTAAGTTTACGGGTTTTGTTTAGTTTTAGGGTTAGGGTTAGATTTTAGGTTAGAGTTAAGTATAAAAGTTAGGGTTACGATTTGTGTTAGGCATTGTGGTTGGGGTGAGTGTTAGGTTTAGGGTTAGGGTTGGGTAGGTTTAGGATTATGCTTATGGTAAGGTGTCAGGAGTTAGAGGTGTTGTTTAGGGGTAGGGTTTGTGTGAGGGTTCTGGTTAGGCATTGTGGTTCCAGTCATGGATAGGTTTGGTTTAGGGTTAGGGTTAGGTTTAGGTTTATGATTAGTTTTCGGGTTAGACTTAGGGTTAATGTTTGGGTTAGGCTTTTGTCTTAGGGGTTAGGGTTTGTGTTAGGGTTAGTGTTATCATTAGGGCTTAGGGGTTTCAGGTTAGTGTTCTGCATAGGGCTAGGGTTAGCATTAGGGTTAGGGTTGGAGGATACTGTTAGGAGTTAGAGTTAGGGTTGTGGTTAGTTTTACAGCTAAGGTGAGGGTTTAGGGTAAGTGCTATGATTAGGGTTAGAGTTAGAGTTAGGTTTAGGTTCAGGGTTAGGGTTATGTGTAGGGTAAGAGTTAGGTTTACGTCCAGGTTTAGGATTAGAGTTAGTGTTCTATTTAGGGTCAAGGTTAGAATTAGGGTTAGGGTTAGGATTAGGATTATGTTTAGGTTTAGATTCAGGGCTGTTGTAAGGGTTAAATATAGGGTTACAGATGGACTAGCGTTATGGTTAGGGTTAGTTTAAGGTAAGGGTTTGGGTTGGGTTTAGGTTTAAGGATAGGGTTAGGGTTTGGATGAAGTTTAGGCTAGGGTTAAGGTCATTTTTCTGGTTAGGGCTAGGGTTTGGGTTTGTGTTCACATTAGTGTTCAGGTTAGCTTTATGGTTTGGATTAGGGTTAGGGGTTATGTTTAGGTTTAGATTTAGGTATAGGGTTAGGTTTCGGGTGAACTTCAGGTTAAGTGTGAGGGTTAGGATTAGGGTTAGGATTATAGATAGTGTTAGACGTTAGCTTTAGGGTGTTGGGGTTAGGTTTATGGTTAGGGTAGGCTTAAGTTTAGGGTTAATATTAGTGTTAGGGTTAGATTAGGGTTACTGTTTGTGTTAGAGTTAGGGTTAGGAATAAGGTTAGGGATAGCATTATGTTTAGGGTTTGGGATACGGTTAAGGGTTAGGGTGACTGTTACTGTTAGGTTTACATTTAAGGAGAGGGTTTAGGTTAATTGTTATGGTTAGGTTTAGAGTTAGAGTTAGAGTTAGGGTTAGGTGAAGTTTCCATTAATGGTGAGTGTTAGTGTTAAGGTTAGAGTTAGGGTTAAGGTTAGGGTTAGGTTAGGGTTAAGGTTCCTGCTAAGGCTAGGTTTACAGTAAAGGGTAGTGCTAACTTAGGGTTATGGTTAGGTTTAGAGTTAGAGTTAGTGCTAGCGTTTAGGGTTAGGGTCAAGTTTAGAGTTATCGTTAGCTTTAGGGTTAGGGTTAGGGTAGAGTTAAGATAGGGTTAATTTTAGGGTTAGGTAAGAGTTAGGTTTAGGTCAGGGTTAGGGCTAGTGTTAGGGATAGAGTTAGGGTTGGGGAAAGGATTAGGGGTTCGTGTGAGGGTTAGTGTTCGGTTCACAGTTAAGCTGATGTTTTAGGGTAGTACGGTTAGTGTTAGGGATAGAGTTAGGGGTAGGGTTAGGTTTATGCGTGGGATTAGGGTTACGGTCAGGGTCAGGGGGAGATTTAGTGTTGTGTTTAGGTTTCTTTTTTTAGTTTTAGGGTTAGAGTTAGCGTGAAGTTTATGTTAAGTGTGAGGTTTAGGGTTGAGGGTTAGGGTTTAGGTTAGGGCCAGGGTTAGGTCTAGGTTTAGGTTTAGGGTTGGGGTTAGTGTTAGCGTTAGGGTTAGTTTTAGTTTTGGTTAGGGTTAGGGTTTGAATGAAATTAGGGTAGGTTTAGTGTTATGGTTAGGGTGAAATTTTGGCTAAGGGTGAGGGTTCGATTTAGGGTTAAGATTAGAGTTAGGGTGAGTGTTTAGGTTTACATTTAGGCTTATGTTTCGGTTTAGGCTAATGATTAGCCTCAGAGTTAGGGTTAGGGGTTAGTGTTTCTGTTAGGTTTAGGGTAGGGTTATATTTAGGGTTACGTTTAGGGTTAGGGTAAGAGTTAGAGTTAGGTTTACAGTTAAGTTGAGTGTTTTAGGTGTTACTGTTAGGGTTAGTGTTAAGGCTAGGGTTACGGTTAGATTTAGGGTTTAGTGGTTAGTATTAGGTGCAGGTTTATGGTAGGCTTCAAGTTAGGTTAAGGTTAGCTTAGGGTTAGGGTCATGGTTAGGATTAGGATTAGGTTTAGGGCGAGGGTTAGGGTCAGAGATATCGTAAGGGTTAGGTTTAGGGTCACAAGTGGGCCAAGGTTAAGGTTAGGGTTAGGTTTAGGGGCAGGGTTAGGGTTAAAGTTAAGGTTAGAATTAGGTTAAGGATAGGGTGAAGTTTAAGATAGGGTGAGGGTTAGGGTTTTGCTAAGGTTTGGGTTCATTTCGAGGTTAGTGTTAAGGTTATGTTTAGGGTTAGGATTAAGTTCATGGGTTCTGTTTAGTTTTAGGCTTAGGGTTAGATTTTAGGTGACTTTTACGTTAAATGTCACAGTTAGGGTTACGATTTGTGTTAGACATTGTGGTTGGGGTGAGGGTTAGGTCTAGGGTTAGGGTTGGGTAGGGTTAGGATTATGGTTATGGTATGGTATTGGGGTTAGAAGTGTAGTTTAAGGTTAGTGTTCAGGTGAGGGTTCCGGTTCCGCATTGTGGTTCTGGCCATGGTTAATTTTGGTTTAGGGGTATGGTTAGGTTTATGATTAGGTTTCAGGTTAGTGTTCGAGTTAGGGTGAGAGTTAGGGTTAATGTATGGGTTAGGCTTTGGTGTTAGGGGTCAGGGTTAGGGTTAGGGTTATCGTTAGGGCTCAGGGATTCACGTTAGTGTTAGGGCTGGGGATAGCATTAGGGTTAGGGTTGGGGATACGGTTAGGGGTTAGGATGAGCATTACTGTTAGTTTTACAGTTAATGTGAGGGTTCAGGGTAAGTGTCGTCATTAGGGTTAGAGTTAGAGTTAGGGTTAGGTTTAGGGTTAGGGTTGGGTGTACGGTAAGATTTAGGTTTATGTCCAGGTTTAGGGTTAGAGTTAGTGTTCTATTTAGGGTCAAGGTTAGAGTTAGGGTTAGAGTTAGGATTAGGTCTAGGGTTAGGATTAGGATTAGGGTCAGGTTCAGGGCTATTGTAAGTCTTAGGTTTAGGGTTACAAATGGACTGGCGTTATGGTTAGAGTTAGGTTTAAGGTTAGGGTTTGGGTTCGGTTTAGGTTTACGGTGAAGGTTAGGGTTAGTGTTTGGATGAAGTTTAGGATGGGGTGAGGGTTATTTTTATGGTTAAGGCTAGAGTTTGGTTTTGTGTTCAGGTTAGTGTTAAGGTTAGGTTTAGGGTTCCGTAGGGTTAGGGGTTATGTTTAGGGTTAGCGTTAGGTTCAGGGTTAGTGTGAAGTTTAGGTTATGGTGAGGGTTAGAAATAGGTTTAGGAGTATAGATAGTGTTAGATGTTAGGTTTACGGTGTTAGGGTTAGGTTTATGGTTAGTGTAGGGTTCAGTTTAGGGTTAATAATAGGATTAGGGTTAGATTAGGGTTACTGTTCATATTAGAGTTAGGTTTAGGGATAAGTTTGGGGATAGCGTTATGTTTAGGGTTGGGGATACTGTTAAGGGTTAGGTTGAGGGTTAGGGTTAGGTTTGCACTTAAGGTGAGGGTTATGGTAATTGTTAAGGTTAGGGTTAGAGTTAGAGTCAGGCTTAAGTTTAGGGTGAAGTTTCCGTTAATAGTCAGGGTTAGGGTTAAGGTTAGATTAGGGTTAAGGTTAGTGTTAGGGATAGGTATAGATTTAGGGTTAGGGTTTGGGCAAGGTTAGAGTTAAGGTTAGGTTTACGGTAAATGGTAGGGCTTGGTTAGGGTTAGGTTGAGAGTTAGAGTTAGTGCTCGGGATAAGGGTTAGGGTTAGGGTCAGGTTTAGAGTTATTGTTAGGTTTAAGGTAAAGTTAAGGTTAGGGTTAAGTTTAGGGTTAGAGTAAGAGTTAGGTTTAGGTAAGTGTTCAGGCTAGGATGAGGGATAGCGTTAGGGTTAGGAAAAGGGTTAGGGGATCTTGTGAGTGTAAGTGTTAGGTTTACAATTAAGCTGATGTTTTAAGGTGTTACGTTTAGGGGTAGGGTTAGGGTTAGGCCTAAAGATAGGGGATTGTTTAGGGTTAGGTTTAGTTTTAGCTTAGGGTTAGGCTTATGTTTCAGGTGAAATTAGGTTAAGGATGAGGGTTAGGGTCAGGGTTAGGCTTTGGTGTTTGAGTTAAGTTTAGGGGTAGCTTTAGGGGGAGGTTTAGTGTTAGGGTTAGTTTTAGGTGTTAGGGTTAATATTTGGGTCAGGTATAGGGTTAGGTTTTGGGTTAGGGCTAGGTTTAGGTTTAGGTTTAGGGTGAAGTTTAAGTTAAGGGTGAGAGTTGAGCTTAGGGTTAGAGTTAGTGGTTAGGGTTAGGGTTAAGTTTAGGATGAAGTTTAAGGTTAAGGTTAGGTTTCGATTTAGGGTTAGGTTAAGTGTTAGGGTTAAGTCATGTTAAGTTTAGGACTAGGTGAAGGTTAGGGATAGGGTTAGGTTAAGGTTTGGGGTTAGGTTTTGATGTTAGGGTGAGGGTTATCGCTGGGTTTCATTGAAGCTGAGTGTGTAGGGGTAAGTTTTAGCGTTAGGAATAGGGTTAGAGTTAGATTTGGGGTCAGGGTTAGAGTCAAGTTTAGGGTTAGGTTTATGGTTAGGAGTAGGGCTAGGGTCAGGGTTGGGGGAGATTTAGTGTTATGTTTAGTTTTAGGGTTAGTGTTAGGGTGAAGTTTATGTTAAGCGTGAGGTTTAGGGTTGCGGTTAGGGTTCAGGTTCAGGTCAGGGTTAGGGTTAGGTTTAGGTTTAGGGTTATGTTTAGTATTAGTTTTAGTTTTGTTTAGGGTTAGGGTTTGAATGAAGTTAGGGTAGGTTTAGGGTTTGGTTAGTGTGAAATTTTGCTTAAGAGTGAGGGTTCGGCTTAGGGTTAGGGTTTGAGTTATGGTTACTGGTTAAGGTTATGTTTAGGGTTTCGATTAGGTTTAGGCTAAGGATTTGGGTTAGAGTTAGGGTTAGGGGTTAGTGTTTCAGATAGGTTTAGGATAGGTTTGTACTTAGGGTCAAGTTTAGGGTTACGGTAAGAATTAGAGTTACGTTTACAGTTAAGTTGAGGGTTTGGGTAAGTGTTACGATTTAGGTTATGGTTAGGGCCAGGGTTAGGGTTAGGGGTTAGGGTCAGGTTTAAGTTTATGATAGTCTTAAAGTTAGGTTAAGGTTAGGTTAGTGTTAGGGTCAGTGTTAGGATTAGGTTTAGGGCAAGGGTTAGGGTCAGAGATATTGTAAGGGTTATGTTTGGGGTCACAAGTGGGCCAAGGTTAAGGTTAGGGTTAAATTTAGAGTTAGCTTTAGGTTAGGAATAGGATGAAGTTTAAGATAGGTTGAGGTTAGGGTTATGCCTAAGATGTGGGTTCGTTTTCAGGTTAGTGTTAAGGTTGTGTTTAGGGTTAGAGCTAAGTTTACGGGTTTTGTTTAGTTTTAGGGTTAGGGTTAGATTTTAGGTTAGAGTTAAGTATAAAAGTTAGGGTTACGATTTGTGTTAGGCAATTGTGGTTGGGGGTGAGTGTTAGGTTTAGGGTTAGGGTTGGGTAGGTTTAGGATTATGCTTATGGTAAGGTGTCAGGAGTTAGAGGTGTTGTTTAGGGGTAGGGTTTGTGTGAGGGTTCTGGTTAGGCATTGTGGTTCCAGTCATGGATAGGTTTGGTTTAGGGTTAGGGTTAGGTTTAGGTTTATGATTAGTTTTCGGGTTAGACTTAGGGTTAATGTTTGGGTTAGGCTTTTGTCTTAGGGGTTAGGGTTTGTGTTAGGGTTAGTGTTATCATTAGGGCTTAGGGGTTTCAGGTTAGTGTTCTGCATAGGGCTAGGGTTAGCATTAGGGTTAGGGTTGGAGGATACTGTTAGGAGTTAGAGTTAGGGTTGTGGTTAGTTTTACAGCTAAGGTGAGGGTTTAGGGTAAGTGCTATGATTAGGGTTAGAGTTAGAGTTAGGTTTAGGTTCAGGGTTAGGGTTATGTGTAGGGTAAGAGTTAGGTTTACGTCCAGGTTTAGGATTAGAGTTAGTGTTCTATTTAGGGTCAAGGTTAGAATTAGGGTTAGGGTTAGGATTAGGATTATGTTTAGGTTTAGATTCAGGGCTGTTGTAAGGGTTAAATATAGGGTTACAGATGGACTAGCGTTATGGTTAGGGTTAGTTTAAGGTAAGGGTTTGGGTTGGGTTTAGTTTAAGGATAGGGTTAGGGTTTGGATGAAGTTTAGGCTAGGGTTAAGGTCATTTTTCTGGTTAGGGCTAGGGTTTGGGTTTGTGTTCACATTAGTGTTCAGGTTAGCTTTATGGTTTGGATTAGGGTTAGGGGTTATGTTTAGGTTTAGATTTAGGTATAGGGTTAGGTTTCGGGTGAACTTCAGGTTAAGTGTGAGGGTTAGGATTAGGGTTAGGATTATAGATAGTGTTAGACGTTAGCTTTAGGGTGTTGGGGTTAGGTTTATGGTTAGGGTAGGCTTAAGTTTAGGGTTAATATTAGTGTTAGGGTTAGATTAGGGTTACTGTTTGTGTTAGAGTTAGGGTTAGGAATAAGGTTAGGGATAGCATTATGTTTAGGGTTTGGGATACGGTTAAGGGTTAGGGTGACTGTTACTGTTAGGTTTACATTTAAGGAGAGGGTTTAGGTTAATTGTTATGGTTAGGTTTAGAGTTAGAGTTAGAGTTAGGGTTAGGTGAAGTTTCCATTAATGGTGAGTGTTAGTGTTAAGGTTAGAGTTAGGGTTAAGGTTAGGGTTAGGTTAGGGTTAAGGTTCCTGCTAAGGCTAGGTTTACAGTAAAGGGTAGTGCTAACTTAGGGTTATGGTTAGGTTTAGAGTTAGAGTTAGTGCTAGCGTTTAGGGTTAGGGTCAAGTTTAGAGTTATCGTTAGCTTTAGGGTTAGGGTTAGGGTAGAGTTAAGATAGGGTTAATTTTAGGGTTAGGTAAGAGTTAGGTTTAGGTCAGGGTTAGGGCTAGTGTTAGGGATAGAGTTAGGGTTGGGGAAAGGATTAGGGTTCGTGTGAGGGTTAGTGTTCGGTTCACAGTTAAGCTGATGTTTTAGGGTAGTACGGTTAGTGTTAGGGATAGAGTTAGGGGTAGGGTTAGGTTTATGCGTGGGATTAGGGTTACGGTCAGGGTCAGGGGGAGATTTAGTGTTGTGTTTAGGTTTCTTTTTTTAGTTTTAGGGTTAGAGTTAGCGTGAAGTTTATGTTAAGTGTGAGGTTTAGGGTTGAGGGTTAGGGTTTAGGTTAGGGCCAGGGTTAGGTCTAGGTTTAGGTTTAGGGTTGGGGTTAGTGTTAGCGTTAGGGTTAGTTTTAGTTTTGGTTAGGGTTAGGGTTTGAATGAAATTAGGGTAGGTTTAGTGTTATGGTTAGGGTGAAATTTTGGCTAAGGGTGAGGGTTCGATTTAGGGTTAAGATTAGAGTTAGGGTGAGTGTTTAGGTTTACATTTAGGCTTATGTTTCGGTTTAGGCTAATGATTAGCCTCAGAGTTTAGGGTTAGGGGTTAGTGTTTCTGTTAGGTTTAGGGTAGGGTTATATTTAGGGTTACGTTTAGGGTTAGGGTAAGAGTTAGAGTTAGGTTTACAGTTAAGTTGAGTGTTTTAGGTGTTACTGTTAGGGTTAGTGTTAAGGCTAGGGTTACGGTTAGATTTAGGGTTTAGTGGTTAGTATTAGGTGCAGGTTTATGGTAGGCTTCAAGTTAGGTTAAGGTTAGCTTAGGGTTAGGGTCATGGTTAGGATTAGGATTAGGTTTAGGGCGAGGGTTAGGGTCAGAGATATCGTAAGGGTTAGGTTTAGGGTCACAAGTGGGCCAAGGTTAAGGTTAGGGTTAGGTTTAGGGGCAGGGTTAGGGTTAAAGTTAAGGTTAGAATTAGGTTAAGGATAGGGTGAAGTTTAAGATAGGGTGAGGGTTAGGGTTTTGCTAAGGTTTGGGTTCATTTCGAGGTTAGTGTTAAGGTTATGTTTAGGGTTAGGATTAAGTTCATGGGTTCTGTTTAGTTTTAGGCTTAGGGTTAGATTTTAGGTGACTTTTACGTTAAATGTCACAGTTAGGGTTACGATTTGTGTTAGACATTGTGGTTGGGGTGAGGGTTAGGTCTAGGGTTAGGGTTGGGTAGGGTTAGGATTATGGTTATGGTATGGTATTGGGGTTAGAAGTGTAGTTTAAGGTTAGTGTTCAGGTGAGGGTTCCGGTTCCGCATTGTGGTTCTGGCCATGGTTAATTTTGGTTTAGGGGTATGGTTAGGTTTATGATTAGGTTTCAGGTTAGTGTTCGAGTTAGGGTGAGAGTTAGGGTTAATGTATGGGTTAGGCTTTGGTGTTTAGGGGTCAGGGTTAGGGTTAGGGTTATCGTTAGGGCTCAGGGATTCACGTTAGTGTTAGGGCTGGGGATAGCATTAGGGTTAGGGTTGGGGATACGGTTAGGGGTTAGGATGAGCATTACTGTTAGTTTTACAGTTAATGTGAGGGTTCAGGGTAAGTGTCGTCATTAGGGTTAGAGTTAGAGTTAGGGTTAGGTTTAGGGTTAGGGTTGGGTGTACGGTAAGATTTAGGTTTATGTCCAGGTTTAGGGTTAGAGTTAGTGTTCTATTTAGGGTCAAGGTTAGAGTTAGGGTTAGAGTTAGGATTAGGTCTAGGGTTAGGATTAGGATTAGGGTCAGGTTCAGGGCTATTGTAAGTCTTAGGTTTAGGGTTACAAATGGACTGGCGTTATGGTTAGAGTTAGGTTTAAGGTTAGGTTTGGGTTCAGTTTAGGTTACGGTGAAGGTTAGGGTTAGTGTTTGGATGAAGTTTAGGATGGGGTGAGGGTTATTTTTATGGTTAAGGCTAGAGTTTGGTTTTGTGTTCAGGTTAGTGTTAAGGTTAGGTTTAGGGTTCCGTAGGGTTAGGGGTTATGTTTAGGGTTAGCGTTAGGTTCAGGGTTAGTGTGAAGTTTAGGTTATGGTGAGGGTTAGAAATAGGTTTAGGAGTATAGATAGTGTTAGATGTTAGGTTTACGGTGTTAGGGTTAGGTTTATGGTTAGTGTAGGGTTCAGTTTAGGGTTAATAATAGGATTAGGGTTAGATTAGGGTTACTGTTCATATTAGAGTTAGGTTTAGGGATAAGTTTGGGGATAGCGTTATGTTTAGGGTTGGGGATACTGTTAAGGGTTAGGTTGAGGGTTAGGGTTAGGTTTGCACTTAAGGTGAGGGTTATGGTAATTGTTAAGGTTAGGGTTAGAGTTAGAGTCAGGCTTAAGTTTAGGGTGAAGTTTCCGTTAATAGTCAGGGTTAGGGTTAAGGTTAGATTAGGGTTAAGGTTAGTGTTAGGGATAGGTATAGATTTAGGGTTAGGGTTTGGGCAAGGTTAGGGTTAAGGTTAGGTTTACGGTAAATGGTAGGGCTTGGTTAGGGTTAGGTTGAGAGTTAGAGTTAGTGCTCGGGATAAGGGTTAGGGTTAGGGTCAGGTTTAGAGTTATTGTTAGGTTTAAGGTAAAGTTAAGGTTAGGGTTAAGTTTAGGGTTAGAGTAAGAGTTAGGTTAGGTAAGTGTTCAGGCTAGGATGAGGGATAGCGTTAGGGTTAGGAAAAGGGTTAGGGGATCTTGTGAGTGTAAGTGTTAGGTTTACAATTAAGCTGATGTTTTAAGGTGTTACGTTTAGGGGTAGGGTTAGGGTTAGGCCTAAAGATAGGGGATTGTTTAGGGTTAGGTTTAGTTTTAGGCTTAGGGTTAGGCTTATGTTTCAGGTGAAATTAGGTTAAGGATGAGGGTTAGGGTCAGGGTTAGGCTTTGGTGTTTGAGTTAAGTTTAGGGGTAGCTTTAGGGGGAGGTTTAGTGTTAGGGTTAGTTTTAGGTGTTAGGGTTAATATTTGGGTCAGGTATAGGGTTAGGTTTTGGGTTAGGGCTAGGTTTAGGTTTAGGTTTAGGGTGAAGTTTAAGTTAAGGGTGAGAGTTGAGCTTAGGGTTAGAGTTAGTGGTTAGGGTTAGGGTTAAGTTTAGGATGAAGTTTAAGGTTAAGGTTAGGTTTCGATTTAGGGTTAGGTTAAGTGTTAGGGTTAAGTCATGTTAAGTTTAGGACTAGGTGAAGGTTAGGGATAGGGTTAGGTTAAGGTTTGGGGTTAGGTTTTGATGTTAGGGTGAGGGTTATCGCTGGGTTTCCATTGAAGCTGAGTGTGTAGGGTAAGTTTTAGCGTTAGGAATAGGGTTAGAGTTAGATTTGGGGTCAGGGTTAGAGTCAAGTTTAGGGTTAGGTTTATGGTTAGGAGTAGGGCTAGGGTCAGGGTTGGGGAGATTTAGTGTTATGTTTAGTTTTAGGGTTAGTGTTAGGGTGAAGTTTATGTTAAGCGTGAGGTTTAGGGTTGCGGTTAGGGTTCAGGTTCAGGTCAGGGTTAGGGTTAGGTTTAGGTTTAGGGTTATGTTTAGTATTAGTTTTAGTTTTGTTTTAGGGTTAGGGTTTGAATGAAGTTAGGGTAGGTTTAGGGTTTGGTTAGTGTGAAATTTTGCTTAAGAGTGAGGGTTCGGCTTAGGGTTAGGGTTTGAGTTATGGTTACTGGTTAAGGTTATGTTTAGGGTTTCGATTAGGTTTAGGCTAAGGATTTGGGTTAGAGTTAGGGTTAGGGGTTAGTGTTTCAGATAGGTTTAGGATAGGTTTGTACTTAGGGTCAAGTTTAGGGTTACGGTAAGAATTAGAGTTACGTTTACAGTTAAGTTGAGGGTTTGGGTAAGTGTTACGATTTAGGTTATGGTTAGGGCCAGGGTTAGGGTTAGGGGTTAGGGTCAGGTTTAAGTTTATGATAGTCTTAAAGTTAGGTTAAGGTTAGGTTAGTGTTAGGGTCAGTGTTAGGATTAGGTTTAGGGCAAGGGTTAGGGTCAGAGATATTGTAAGGGAATACTATCTCTCTATGAGTGGGCCAAGGTTAAGGTTAGGGTTAAATTTAGAGTTAGCTTTAGGTTAGGAATAGGATGAAGTTTAAGATAGGTTGAGGTTAGGGTTATGCCTAAGATGTGGGTTCGTTTTCAGGTTAGTGTTAAGGTTGTGTTTAGGGTTAGAGCTAAGTTTACGGGTTTTGTTTAGTTTTAGGGTTAGGGTTAGATTTTAGGTTAGAGTTAAGTATAAAAGTTAGGGTTACGATTTGTGTTAGGCATTGTGGTTGGGGTGAGTGTTAGGTTTAGGGTTAGGGTTGGGTAGGTTTAGGATTATGCTTATGGTAAGGTGTCAGGAGTTAGAGGTGTTGTTTAGGGGTAGGGTTTGTGTGAGGGTTCTGGTTAGGCATTGTGGTTCCAGTCATGGATAGGTTTGGTTTAGGGTTAGGGTTAGGTTTAGGTTTATGATTAGTTTTCGGGTTAGACTTAGGGTTAATGTTTGGGTTAGGCTTTTGTCTTAGGGGTTAGGGTTTGTGTTAGGGTTAGTGTTATCATTAGGGCTTAGGGGTTTCAGGTTAGTGTTCTGCATAGGGCTAGGGTTAGCATTAGGGTTAGGGTTGGAGGATACTGTTAGGAGTTAGAGTTAGGGTTGTGGTTAGTTTTACAGCTAAGGTGAGGGTTTAGGGTAAGTGCTATGATTAGGGTTAGAGTTAGAGTTAGGTTTAGGTTCAGGGTTAGGGTTATGTGTAGGGTAAGAGTTAGGTTTACGTCCAGGTTTAGGATTAGAGTTAGTGTTCTATTTAGGGTCAAGGTTAGAATTAGGGTTAGGGTTAGGATTAGGATTATGTTTAGGTTTAGATTCAGGGCTGTTGTAAGGGTTAAATATAGGGTTACAGATGGACTAGCGTTATGGTTAGGGTTAGTTTAAGGTAAGGGTTTGGGTTGGGTTTAGGTTTAAGGATAGGGTTAGGGTTTGGATGAAGTTTAGGCTAGGGTTAAGGTCATTTTTCTGGTTAGGGCTAGGGTTTGGGTTTGTGTTCACATTAGTGTTCAGGTTAGCTTTATGGTTTGGATTAGGGTTAGGGGTTATGTTTAGGTTTAGATTTAGGTATAGGGTTAGGTTTCGGGTGAACTTCAGGTTAAGTGTGAGGGTTAGGATTAGGGTTAGGATTATAGATAGTGTTAGACGTTAGCTTTAGGGTGTTGGGGTTAGGTTTATGGTTAGGGTAGGCTTAAGTTTAGGGTTAATATTAGTGTTAGGGTTAGATTAGGGTTACTGTTTGTGTTAGAGTTAGGGTTAGGAATAAGGTTAGGGATAGCATTATGTTTAGGGTTTGGGATACGGTTAAGGGTTAGGGTGACTGTTACTGTTAGGTTTACATTTAAGGAGAGGGTTTAGGTTAATTGTTATGGTTAGGTTTAGAGTTAGAGTTAGAGTTAGGGTTAGGTGAAGTTTCCATTAATGGTGAGTGTTAGTGTTAAGGTTAGAGTTAGGGTTAAGGTTAGGGTTAGGTTAGGGTTAAGGTTCCTGCTAAGGCTAGGTTTACAGTAAAGGGTAGTGCTAACTTAGGGTTATGGTTAGGTTTAGAGTTAGAGTTAGTGCTAGCGTTTAGGGTTAGGGTCAAGTTTAGAGTTATCGTTAGCTTTAGGGTTAGGGTTAGGGTAGAGTTAAGATAGGGTTAATTTTAGGGTTAGGTAAGAGTTAGGTTTAGGTCAGGGTTAGGGCTAGTGTTAGGGATAGAGTTAGGGTTGGGGAAAGGATTAGGGGTTCGTGTGAGGGTTAGTGTTCGGTTCACAGTTAAGCTGATGTTTTAGGGTAGTACGGTTAGTGTTAGGGATAGAGTTAGGGGTAGGGTTAGGTTTATGCGTGGGATTAGGGTTACGGTCAGGGTCAGGGGGAGATTTAGTGTTGTGTTTAGGTTTCTTTTTTTAGTTTTAGGGTTAGAGTTAGCGTGAAGTTTATGTTAAGTGTGAGGTTTAGGGTTGAGGGTTAGGGTTTAGGTTAGGGCCAGGGTTAGGTCTAGGTTTAGGTTTAGGGTTGGGGTTAGTGTTAGCGTTAGGGTTAGTTTTAGTTTTGGTTAGGGTTAGGGTTTGAATGAAATTAGGGTAGGTTTAGTGTTATGGTTAGGGTGAAATTTTGGCTAAGGGTGAGGGTTCGATTTAGGGTTAAGATTAGAGTTAGGGTGAGTGTTTAGGTTTACATTTAGGCTTATGTTTCGGTTTAGGCTAATGATTAGCCTCAGAGTTAGGGTTAGGGGTTAGTGTTTCTGTTAGGTTTAGGGT
Organism: Loxodonta africana; assembly: GCF_030014295.1. Taxonomy (NCBI): domain Eukaryota; kingdom Metazoa; phylum Chordata; class Mammalia; order Proboscidea; family Elephantidae; genus Loxodonta; species Loxodonta africana. The sequence continues at coordinate 339,364 of NW_026974856.1, read as the reverse complement.
AGGGTTATATTTAGGGTTACGTTTAGGGTTAGGGTAAGAGTTAGAGTTAGGTTTACAGTTAAGTTGAGTGTTTTAGGTGTTACTGTTAGGGTTAGTGTTAAGGCTAGGGTTACGGTTAGATTTAGGGTTTAGTGGTTAGTATTAGGTGCAGGTTTATGGTAGGCTTCAAGTTAGGTTAAGGTTAGCTTAGGGTTAGGGTCATGGTTAGGATTAGGATTAGGTTTAGGGCGAGGGTTAGGGTCAGAGATATCGTAAGGGTTAGGTTTAGGGTCACAAGTGGGCCAAGGTTAAGGTTAGGGTTAGGTTTAGGGGCAGGGTTAGGGTTAAAGTTAAGGTTAGAATTAGGTTAAGGATAGGGTGAAGTTTAAGATAGGGTGAGGGTTAGGGTTTTGCTAAGGTTTGGGTTCATTTCGAGGTTAGTGTTAAGGTTATGTTTAGGGTTAGGATTAAGTTCATGGGTTCTGTTTAGTTTTAGGCTTAGGGTTAGATTTTAGGTGACTTTTACGTTAAATGTCACAGTTAGGGTTACGATTTGTGTTAGACATTGTGGTTGGGGTGAGGGTTAGGTCTAGGGTTAGGGTTGGGTAGGGTTAGGATTATGGTTATGGTATGGTATTGGGGTTAGAAGTGTAGTTTAAGGTTAGTGTTCAGGTGAGGGTTCCGGTTCCGCATTGTGGTTCTGGCCATGGTTAATTTTGGTTTAGGGGTATGGTTAGGTTTATGATTAGGTTTCAGGTTAGTGTTCGAGTTAGGGTGAGAGTTAGGGTTAATGTATGGGTTAGGCTTTGGTGTTAGGGGTCAGGGTTAGGGTTAGGGTTATCGTTAGGGCTCAGGGATTCACGTTAGTGTTAGGGCTGGGGATAGCATTAGGGTTAGGGTTGGGGATACGGTTAGGGGTTAGGATGAGCATTACTGTTAGTTTTACAGTTAATGTGAGGGTTCAGGGTAAGTGTCGTCATTAGGGTTAGAGTTAGAGTTAGGGTTAGGTTTAGGGTTAGGGTTGGGTGTACGGTAAGATTTAGGTTTATGTCCAGGTTTAGGGTTAGAGTTAGTGTTCTATTTAGGGTCAAGGTTAGAGTTAGGGTTAGAGTTAGGATTAGGTCTAGGGTTAGGATTAGGATTAGGGTCAGGTTCAGGGCTATTGTAAGTCTTAGGTTTAGGGTTACAAATGGACTGGCGTTATGGTTAGAGTTAGGTTTAAGGTTAGGGTTTGGGTTCAGTTTAGGTTTACGGTGAAGGTTAGGGTTAGTGTTTGGATGAAGTTTAGGATGGGGTGAGGGTTATTTTTATGGTTAAGGCTAGAGTTTGGTTTTGTGTTCAGGTTAGTGTTAAGGTTAGGTTTAGGGTTCCGTAGGGTTAGGGGTTATGTTTAGGGTTAGCGTTAGGTTCAGGGTTAGTGTGAAGTTTAGGTTATGGTGAGGGTTAGAAATAGGTTTAGGAGTATAGATAGTGTTAGATGTTAGGTTTACGGTGTTAGGGTTAGGTTTATGGTTAGTGTAGGGTTCAGTTTAGGGTTAATAATAGGATTAGGGTTAGATTAGGGTTACTGTTCATATTAGAGTTAGGTTTAGGGATAAGTTTGGGGATAGCGTTATGTTTAGGGTTGGGGATACTGTTAAGGGTTAGGTTGAGGGTTAGGGTTAGGTTTGCACTTAAGGTGAGGGTTATGGTAATTGTTAAGGTTAGGGTTAGAGTTAGAGTCAGGCTTAAGTTTAGGGTGAAGTTTCCGTTAATAGTCAGGGTTAGGGTTAAGGTTAGATTAGGGTTAAGGTTAGTGTTAGGGATAGGTATAGATTTAGGGTTAGGGTTTGGGCAAGGTTAGGGTTAAGGTTAGGTTTACGGTAAATGGTAGGGCTTGGTTAGGGTTAGGTTGAGAGTTAGAGTTAGTGCTCGGGATAAGGGTTAGGGTTAGGGTCAGGTTTAGAGTTATTGTTAGGTTTAAGGTAAAGTTAAGGTTAGGGTTAAGTTTAGGGTTAGAGTAAGAGTTAGGTTAGGTAAGTGTTCAGGCTAGGATGAGGGATAGCGTTAGGGTTAGGAAAAGGGTTAGGGGATCTTGTGAGTGTAAGTGTTAGGTTTACAATTAAGCTGATGTTTTAAGGTGTTACGTTTAGGGGTAGGGTTAGGGTTAGGCCTAAAGATAGGGGATTGTTTAGGGTTAGGTTTAGTTTTAGGCTTAGGGTTAGGCTTATGTTTCAGGTGAAATTAGGTTAAGGATGAGGGTTAGGGTCAGGGTTAGGCTTTGGTGTTTGAGTTAAGTTTAGGGGTAGCTTTAGGGGGAGGTTTAGTGTTAGGGTTAGTTTTAGGTGTTAGGGTTAATATTTGGGTCAGGTATAGGGTTAGGTTTTGGGTTAGGGCTAGGTTTAGGTTTAGGTTTAGGGTGAAGTTTAAGTTAAGGGTGAGAGTTGAGCTTAGGGTTAGAGTTAGTGGTTAGGGTTAGGGTTAAGTTTAGGATGAAGTTTAAGGTTAAGGTTAGGTTTCGATTTAGGGTTAGGTTAAGTGTTAGGGTTAAGTCATGTTAAGTTTAGGACTAGGTGAAGGTTAGGGATAGGGTTAGGTTAAGGTTTGGGGTTAGGTTTTGATGTTAGGGTGAGGGTTATCGCTGGGTTTCCATTGAAGCTGAGTGTGTAGGGTAAGTTTTAGCGTTAGGAATAGGGTTAGAGTTAGATTTGGGGTCAGGGTTAGAGTCAAGTTTAGGGTTAGGTTTATGGTTAGGAGTAGGGCTAGGGTCAGGGTTGGGGGAGATTTAGTGTTATGTTTAGTTTTAGGGTTAGTGTTAGGGTGAAGTTTATGTTAAGCGTGAGGTTTAGGGTTGCGGTTAGGGTTCAGGTTCAGGTCAGGGTTAGGGTTAGGTTTAGGTTTAGGGTTATGTTTAGTATTAGTTTTAGTTTTGTTTAGGGTTAGGGTTTGAATGAAGTTAGGGTAGGTTTAGGGTTTGGTTAGTGTGAAATTTTGCTTAAGAGTGAGGGTTCGGCTTAGGGTTAGGGTTTGAGTTATGGTTACTGGTTAAGGTTATGTTTAGGGTTTCGATTAGGTTTAGGCTAAGGATTTGGGTTAGAGTTAGGGTTAGGGGTTAGTGTTTCAGATAGGTTTAGGATAGGTTTGTACTTAGGGTCAAGTTTAGGGTTACGGTAAGAATTAGAGTTACGTTTACAGTTAAGTTGAGGGTTTGGGTAAGTGTTACGATTTAGGTTATGGTTAGGGCCAGGGTTAGGGTTAGGGGTTAGGGTCAGGTTTAAGTTTATGATAGTCTTAAATTTAGGTTAAGGTTAGGTTAGTGTTAGGGTCAGTGTTAGGATTAGGTTTAGGGTCAGAGATATTGTAAGGGTTATGTTTGGGGTCACAAGTGGGCCAAGGTTAAGGTTAGGGTTAAATTTAGAGTTAGCTTTAGGTTAGGAATAGGATGAAGTTTAAGATAGGTTGAGGTTAGGGTTATGCCTAAGATGTGGGTTCGTTTTCAGGTTAGTGTTAAGGTTGTGTTTAGGGTTAGAGCTAAGTTTACGGGTTTTGTTTAGTTTTAGGGTTAGGGTTAGATTTTAGGTTAGAGTTAAGTATAAAAGTTAGGGTTACGATTTGTGTTAGGCATTGTGGTTGGGGTGAGTGTTAGGTTTAGGGTTAGGGTTGGGTAGGTTTAGGATTATGCTTATGGTAAGGTGTCAGGAGTTAGAGGTGTTGTTTAGGGGTAGGGTTTGTGTGAGGGTTCTGGTTAGGCATTGTGGTTCCAGTCATGGATAGGTTTGGTTTAGGGTTAGGGTTAGGTTTAGGTTTATGATTAGTTTTCGGGTTAGACTTAGGGTTAATGTTTGGGTTAGGCTTTTGTCTTAGGGGTTAGGGTTTGTGTTAGGGTTAGTGTTATCATTAGGGCTTAGGGGTTTCAGGTTAGTGTTCTGCATAGGGCTAGGGTTAGCATTAGGGTTAGGGTTGGAGGATACTGTTAGGAGTTAGAGTTAGGGTTGTGGTTAGTTTTACAGCTAAGGTGAGGGTTTAGGGTAAGTGCTATGATTAGGGTTAGAGTTAGAGTTAGGTTTAGGTTCAGGGTTAGGGTTATGTGTAGGGTAAGAGTTAGGTTTACGTCCAGGTTTAGGATTAGAGTTAGTGTTCTATTTAGGGTCAAGGTTAGAATTAGGGTTAGGGTTAGGATTAGGATTATGTTTAGGTTTAGATTCAGGGCTGTTGTAAGGGTTAAATATAGGGTTACAGATGGACTAGCGTTATGGTTAGGGTTAGTTTAAGGTAAGGGTTTGGGTTGGGTTTAGGTTTAAGGATAGGGTTAGGGTTTGGATGAAGTTTAGGCTAGGGTTAAGGTCATTTTTCTGGTTAGGGCTAGGGTTTGGGTTTGTGTTCACATTAGTGTTCAGGTTAGCTTTATGGTTTGGATTAGGGTTAGGGGTTATGTTTAGGTTTAGATTTAGGTATAGGGTTAGGTTTCGGGTGAACTTCAGGTTAAGTGTGAGGGTTAGGATTAGGGTTAGGATTATAGATAGTGTTAGACGTTAGCTTTAGGGTGTTGGGGTTAGGTTTATGGTTAGGGTAGGCTTAAGTTTAGGGTTAATATTAGTGTTAGGGTTAGATTAGGGTTACTGTTTGTGTTAGAGTTAGGGTTAGGAATAAGGTTAGGGATAGCATTATGTTTAGGGTTTGGGATACGGTTAAGGGTTAGGGTGACTGTTACTGTTAGGTTTACATTTAAGGAGAGGGTTTAGGTTAATTGTTATGGTTAGGTTTAGAGTTAGAGTTAGAGTTAGGGTTAGGTGAAGTTTCCATTAATGGTGAGTGTTAGTGTTAAGGTTAGAGTTAGGGTTAAGGTTAGGGTTAGGTTAGGGTTAAGGTTCCTGCTAAGGCTAGGTTTACAGTAAAGGGTAGTGCTAACTTAGGGTTATGGTTAGGTTTAGAGTTAGAGTTAGTGCTAGCGTTTAGGGTTAGGGTCAAGTTTAGAGTTATCGTTAGCTTTAGGGTTAGGGTTAGGGTAGAGTTAAGATAGGGTTAATTTTAGGGTTAGGTAAGAGTTAGGTTTAGGTCAGGGTTAGGGCTAGTGTTAGGGATAGAGTTAGGGTTGGGGAAAGGATTAGGGGTTCGTGTGAGGGTTAGTGTTAGGTTCACAGTTAAGCTGATGTTTTAGGGTAGTACGGTTAGTGTTAGGGATAGAGTTAGGGGTAGGGTTAGGTTTATGCGTGGGATTAGGGTTACGGTCAGGGTCAGGGGGAGATTTAGTGTTGTGTTTAGGTTTCTTTTTTTAGTTTTAGGGTTAGAGTTAGCGTGAAGTTTATGTTAAGTGTGAGGTTTAGGGTTGAGGGTTAGGGTTTAGGTTAGGGCCAGGGTTAGGTCTAGGTTTAGGTTTAGGGTTGGGGTTAGTGTTAGCGTTAGGGTTAGTTTTAGTTTTGGTTAGGGTTAGGGTTTGAATGAAATTAGGGTAGGTTTAGTGTTATGGTTAGGGTGAAATTTTGGCTAAGGGTGAGGGTTCGATTTAGGGTTAAGATTAGAGTTAGGGTGAGTGTTTAGGTTTACATTTAGGCTTATGTTTCGGTTTAGGCTAATGATTAGCCTCAGAGTTAGGGTTAGGGGTTAGTGTTTCTGTTAGGTTTAGGGTAGGGTTATATTTAGGGTTACGTTTAGGGTTAGGGTAAGAGTTAGAGTTAGGTTTACAGTTAAGTTGAGTGTTTTAGGTGTTACTGTTAGGGTTAGTGTTAAGGCTAGGGTTACGGTTAGATTTAGGGTTTAGTGGTTAGTATTAGGTGCAGGTTTATGGTAGGCTTCAAGTTAGGTTAAGGTTAGCTTAGGGTTAGGGTCATGGTTAGGATTAGGATTAGGTTTAGGGCGAGGGTTAGGGTCAGAGATATCGTAAGGGTTAGGTTTAGGGTCACAAGTGGGCCAAGGTTAAGGTTAGGGTTAGGTTTAGGGGCAGGGTTAGGGTTAAAGTTAAGGTTAGAATTAGGTTAAGGATAGGGTGAAGTTTAAGATAGGGTGAGGGTTAGGGTTTTGCTAAGGTTTGGGTTCATTTCGAGGTTAGTGTTAAGGTTATGTTTAGGGTTAGGATTAAGTTCATGGGTTCTGTTTAGTTTTAGGCTTAGGGTTAGATTTTAGGTGACTTTTACGTTAAATGTCACAGTTAGGGTTACGATTTGTGTTAGACATTGTGGTTGGGGTGAGGGTTAGGTCTAGGGTTAGGGTTGGGTAGGGTTAGGATTATGGTTATGGTATGGTATTGGGGTTAGAAGTGTAGTTTAAGGTTAGTGTTCAGGTGAGGGTTCCGGTTCCGCATTGTGGTTCTGGCCATGGTTAATTTTGGTTTAGGGGTATGGTTAGGTTTATGATTAGGTTTCAGGTTAGTGTTCGAGTTAGGGTGAGAGTTAGGGTTAATGTATGGGTTAGGCTTTGGTGTTAGGGGTCAGGGTTAGGGTTAGGGTTATCGTTAGGGCTCAGGGGTTCACGTTAGTGTTAGGGTTAGGGCTGGGGATAGCATTAGGGTTAGGGTTGGGGATACGGTTAGGGGTTAGGATGAGCATTACTGTTAGTTTTACAGTTAATGTGAGGGTTCAGGGTAAGTGTCGTCATTAGGGTTAGAGTTAGAGTTAGGGTTAGGTTTAGGGTTAGGGTTGGGTGTACGGTAAGATTTAGGTTTATGTCCAGGTTTAGGGTTAGAGTTAGTGTTCTATTTAGGGTCAAGGTTAGAGTTAGGGTTAGAGTTAGGATTAGGTCTAGGGTTAGGATTAGGATTAGGGTCAGGTTCAGGGCTATTGTAAGTCTTAGGTTTAGGGTTACAAATGGACTGGCGTTATGGTTAGAGTTAGGTTTAAGGTTAGGGTTTGGGTTCGGTTTAGGTTTACGGTGAAGGTTAGGGTTAGTGTTTGGATGAAGTTTAGGATGGGGTGAGGGTTATTTTTATGGTTAAGGCTAGAGTTTGGTTTTGTGTTCAGGTTAGTGTTAAGGTTAGGTTTAGGGTTCCGTAGGGTTAGGGGTTATGTTTAGGGTTAGCGTTAGGTTTAGGGTTAGTGTGAAGTTTAGGTTATGGTGAGGGTTAGAAATAGGTTTAGGAGTATAGATAGTGTTAGATGTTAGGTTTACGGTGTTAGGGTTAGGTTTATGGTTAGTGTAGGGTTCAGTTTAGGGTTAATAATAGGATTAGGGTTAGATTAGGGTTACTGTTCATATTAGAGTCAGGTTTAGGGATAAGTTTGGGGATAGCGTTATGTTTAGGGTTGGGGATACTGTTAAGGGTTAGGTTGAGGGTTAGGGTTAGGTTTGCACTTAAGGTGAGGGTTATGGTAATTGTTAAGGTTAGGGTTAGAGTTAGAGTCAGGCTTAAGTTTAGGGTGAAGTTTCCGTTAATAGTCAGGGTTAGGGTTAAGGTTAGATTAGGGTTAAGGTTAGTGTTAGGGATAGGTATAGATTTAGGGTTAGGGTTTGGGCAAGGTTAGAGTTAAGGTTAGGTTTACGGTAAATGGTAGGGCTTGGTTAGGGTTAGGTTGAGAGTTAGAGTTAGTGCTCGGGATAAGGGTTAGGGTTAGGGTCAGGTTTAGAGTTATTGTTAGGTTTAAGGTAAAGTTAAGGTTAGGGTTAAGTTTAGGGTTAGAGTAAGAGTTAGGTTTAGGTAAGTGTTCAGGCTAGGATGAGGGATAGCGTTAGGGTTAGGAAAAGGGTTAGGGGATCTTGTGAGTGTAAGTGTTAGGTTTACAATTAAGCTGATGTTTTAAGGTGTTACGTTTAGGGGTAGGGTTAGGGTTAGGCCTAAAGATAGGGGATTGTTTAGGGTTAGGTTTAGTTTTAGGCTTAGGGTTAGGCTTATGTTTCAGGTGAAATTAGGTTAAGGATGAGGGTTAGGGTCAGGGTTAGGCTTTGGTGTTTGAGTTAAGTTTAGGGGTAGCTTTAGGGGGAGGTTTAGTGTTAGGGTTAGTTTTAGGTGTTAGGGTTAATATTTGGGTCAGATATAGGGTTAGGTTTAGGGTTAGGGCTAGGTTTAGGTTTAGGTTTAGGTTTAGGGTGAAGTTTAAGTTAAGGGTGAGAGTTGAGCTTAGGGTTAGAGTTAGTGGTTAGGGTTAGGGTTAAGTTTAGGATGAAGTTTAAGGTTAGGTTTCGATTTAGGGTTAGGTTAAGTGTTAGGGTTAAGTCATGTTAAGTTTAGGACTAGGTGAAGGTTAGGGATAGGGTTAGGTTAAGGTTTGGGGTTAGGTTTTGATGTTAGGGTGAGGGTTATCGCTGGGTTTCCATTGAAGCTGAGTGTGTAGGGTAAGTTTTAGCGTTAGGAATAGGGTTAGAGTTAGATTTGGGGTCAGGGTTAGAGTCAAGTTTAGGGTTAGGTTTATGGTTAGGAGTAGGGCTAGGGTCAGGGTTGGGGGAGATTTAGTGTTATGTTTAGTTTTAGGGTTAGTGTTAGGGTGAAGTTTATGTTAAGCGTGAGGTTTAGGGTTGCGGTTAGGGTTCAGGTTCAGGTCAGGGTTAGGGTTAGGTTTAGGTTTAGGGTTATGTTTAGTATTAGTTTTAGTTTTGTTTAGGGTTAGGGTTTGAATGAAGTTAGGGTAGGTTTAGGGTTTGGTTAGTGAGAAATTTTGCTTAAGAGTGAGGGTTCGGCTTAGGGTTAGGGTTTGAGTTATGGTTACTGGTTAAGGTTATGTTTAGGGTTTCGATTAGGTTTAGGCTAAGGATTTGGGTTAGAGTTAGGGTTAGGGGTTAGTGTTTCAGATAGGTTTAGGATAGGTTTGTACTTAGGGTCAAGTTTAGGGTTACGGTAAGAATTAGAGTTACGTTTACAGTTAAGTTGAGGGTTTGGGTAAGTGTTACGATTTAGGTTATGGTTAGGGCCAGGGTTAGGGTTAGGGGTTAGGGTCAGGTTTAAGTTTATGATAGTCTTAAAGTTAGGTTAAGGTTAGGTTAGTGTTAGGGTCAGTGTTAGGATTAGGTTTAGGGTCAGAGATATTGTAAGGGTTATGTTTGGGGTCACAAGTGGGCCAAGGTTAAGGTTAGGGTTAAATTTAGAGTTAGCTTTAGGTTAGGAATAGGATGAAGTTTAAGATAGGTTGAGGTTAGGGTTATGCCTAAGATTTGGGTTCGTTTTCAGGTTAGTGTTAAGGTTGTGTTTAGGGTTAGAGCTAAGTTTACGGGTTTTGTTTAGTTTTAGGGTTAGGGTTAGATTTTAGGTTAGAGTTAAGTATAAAAGTTAGGGTTACGATTTGTGTTAGGCATTGTGGTTGGGGTGAGTGTTAGGTTTAGGGTTAGGGTTGGGTAGGTTTAGGATTATGCTTATGGTAAGGTGTCAGGAGTTAGAGGTGTTGTTTAGGGGTAGGGTTTGTGTGAGGGTTCTGGTTAGGCATTGTGGTTCCAGTCATGGATAGGTTTGGTTTAGGGTTAGGGTTAGGTTTAGGTTTATGATTAGTTTTCGGGTTAGACTTAGGGTTAATGTTTGGGTTAGGCTTTTGTCTTAGGGGTTAGGGTTTGTGTTAGGGTTAGTGTTATCATTAGGGCTTAGGGGTTTCAGGTTAGTGTTCTGCATAGGGCTAGGGTTAGCATTAGGGTTAGGGTTGGAGGATACTGTTAGGAGTTAGAGTTAGGGTTGTGGTTAGTTTTACAGCTAAGGTGAGGGTTTAGGGTAAGTGCTATGATTAGGGTTAGAGTTAGAGTTAGGTTTAGGTTCAGGGTTAGGGTTATGTGTAGGGTAAGAGTTAGGTTTACGTCCAGGTTTAGGATTAGAGTTAGTGTTCTATTTAGGGTCAAGGTTAGAATTAGGGTTAGGGTTAGGATTAGGATTATGTTTAGGTTTAGATTCAGGGCTGTTGTAAGGGTTAAATATAGGGTTACAGATGGACTAGCGTTATGGTTAGGGTTAGTTTAAGGTAAGGGTTTGGGTTGGGTTTAGGTTTAAGGATAGGGTTAGGGTTTGGATGAAGTTTAGGCTAGGGTTAAGGTCATTTTTCTGGTTAGGGCTAGGGTTTGGGTTTGTGTTCACATTAGTGTTCAGGTTAGCTTTATGGTTTGGATTAGGGTTAGGGGTTATGTTTAGGTTTAGATTTAGGTATAGGGTTAGGTTTCGGGTGAACTTCAGGTTAAGTGTGAGGGTTAGGATTAGGGTTAGGATTATAGATAGTGTTAGACGTTAGCTTTAGGGTGTTGGGGTTAGGTTTATGGTTAGGGTAGGCTTAAGTTTAGGGTTAATATTAGTGTTAGGGTTAGATTAGGGTTACTGTTTGTGTTAGAGTTAGGGTTAGGAATAAGGTTAGGGATAGCATTATGTTTAGGGTTTGGGATACGGTTAAGGGTTAGGGTGACTGTTACTGTTAGGTTTACATTTAAGGAGAGGGTTTAGGTTAATTGTTATGGTTAGGTTTAGAGTTAGAGTTAGAGTTAGGGTTAGGTGAAGTTTCCATTAATGGTGAGTGTTAGTGTTAAGGTTAGAGTTAGGGTTAAGGTTAGGGTTAGGTTAGGGTTAAGGTTCCTGCTAAGGCTAGGTTTACAGTAAAGGGTAGTGCTAACTTAGGGTTATGGTTAGGTTTAGAGTTAGAGTTAGTGCTAGCGTTTAGGGTTAGGGTCAAGTTTAGAGTTATCGTTAGCTTTAGGGTTAGGGTTAGGGTAGAGTTAAGATAGGGTTAATTTTAGGGTTAGGTAAGAGTTAGGTTTAGGTCAGGGTTAGGGCTAGTGTTAGGGATAGAGTTAGGGTTGGGGAAAGGATTAGGGGTTCGTGTGAGGGTTAGTGTTAGGTTCACAGTTAAGCTGATGTTTTAGGGTAGTACGGTTAGTGTTAGGGATAGAGTTAGGGGTAGGGTTAGGTTTATGCGTGGGATTAGGGTTACGGTCAGGGTCAGGGGGAGATTTAGTGTTGTGTTTAGGTTTCTTTTTTTAGTTTTAGGGTTAGAGTTAGCGTGAAGTTTATGTTAAGTGTGAGGTTTAGGGTTGAGGGTTAGGGTTTAGGTTAGGGCCAGGGTTAGGTCTATGTTTAGGTTTAGGGTTGGGGTTAGTGTTAGCGTTAGGGTTAGTTTTAGTTTTGGTTAGGGTTAGGGTTTGAATGAAATTAGGGTAGGTTTAGTGTTATGGTTAGGGTGAAATTTTGGCTAAGGGTGAGGGTTCGATTTAGGGTTAAGATTAGAGTTAGGGTGAGTGTTTAGGTTTACATTTAGGCTTATGTTTCGGTTTAGGCTAATGATTAGCCTCAGAGTTAGGGTTAGGGGTTAGTGTTTCTGTTAGGTTTAGGGTAGGGTTATATTTAGGGTTACGTTTAGGGTTAGGGTAAGAGTTAGAGTTAGGTTTACAGTTAAGTTGAGTGTTTTAGGTGTTACTGTTAGGGTTAGTGTTAAGGCTAGGGTTACGGTTAGATTTAGGGTTTAGTGGTTAGTATTAGGTGCAGGTTTATGGTAGGCTTCAAGTTAGGTTAAGGTTAGCTTAGGGTTAGGGTCATGGTTAGGATTAGGATTAGGTTTAGGGCGAGGGTTAGGGTCAGAGATATCGTAAGGGTTAGGTTTAGGGTCACAAGTGGGCCAAGGTTAAGGTTAGGGTTAGGTTTAGGGGCAGGGTTAGGGTTAAAGTTAAGGTTAGAATTAGGTTAAGGATAGGGTGAAGTTTAAGATAGGGTGAGGGTTAGGGTTTTGCTAAGGTTTGGGTTCATTTCGAGGTTAGTGTTAAGGTTATGTTTAGGGTTAGGATTAAGTTCATGGGTTCTGTTTAGTTTTAGGCTTAGGGTTAGATTTTAGGTGACTTTTACGTTAAATGTCACAGTTAGGGTTACGATTTGTGTTAGACATTGTGGTTGGGGTGAGGGTTAGGTCTAGGGTTAGGGTTGGGTAGGGTTAGGATTATGGTTATGGTATGGTATTGGGGTTAGAAGTGTAGTTTAAGGTTAGTGTTCAGGTGAGGGTTCCGGTTCCGCATTGTGGTTCTGGCCATGGTTAATTTTGGTTTAGGGGTATGGTTAGGTTTATGATTAGGTTTCAGGTTAGTGTTCGAGTTAGGGTGAGAGTTAGGGTTAATGTATGGGTTAGGCTTTGGTGTTAGGGGTCAGGGTTAGGGTTAGGGTTATCGTTAGGGCTCAGGGGTTCACGTTAGTGTTAGGGTTAGGGCTGGGGATAGCATTAGGGTTAGGGTTGGGGATACGGTTAGGGGTTAGGATGAGCATTACTGTTAGTTTTACAGTTAATGTGAGGGTTCAGGGTAAGTGTCGTCATTAGGGTTAGAGTTAGAGTTAGGGTTAGGTTTAGGGTTAGGGTTGGGTGTACGGTAAGATTTAGGTTTATGTCCAGGTTTAGGGTTAGAGTTAGTGTTCTATTTAGGGTCAAGGTTAGAGTTAGGGTTAGAGTTAGGATTAGGTCTAGGGTTAGGATTAGGATTAGGGTCAGGTTCAGGGCTATTGTAAGTCTTAGGTTTAGGGTTACAAATGGACTGGCGTTATGGTTAGAGTTAGGTTTAAGGTTAGGGTTTGGGTTCGGTTTAGGTTTACGGTGAAGGTTAGGGTTAGTGTTTGGATGAAGTTTAGGATGGGGTGAGGGTTATTTTTATGGTTAAGGCTAGAGTTTGGTTTTGTGTTCAGGTTAGTGTTAAGGTTAGGTTTAGGGTTCCGTAGGGTTAGGGGTTATGTTTAGGGTTAGCGTTAGGTTCAGGGTTAGTGTGAAGTTTAGGTTATGGTGAGGGTTAGAAATAGGTTTAGGAGTATAGATAGTGTTAGATGTTAGGTTTACGGTGTTAGGGTTAGGTTTATGGTTAGTGTAGGGTTCAGTTTAGGGTTAATAATAGGATTAGGGTTAGATTAGGGTTACTGTTCATATTAGAGTTAGGTTTAGGGATAAGTTTGGGGATAGCGTTATGTTTAGGGTTGGGGATACTGTTAAGGGTTAGGTTGAGGGTTAGGGTTAGGTTTGCACTTAAGGTGAGGGTTATGGTAATTGTTAAGGTTAGGGTTAGAGTTAGAGTCAGGCTTAAGTTTAGGGTGAAGTTTCCGTTAATAGTCAGGGTTAGGGTTAAGGTTAGTGTTAGGGATAGGTATAGATTTAGGGTTAGGGTTTGGGCAAGGTTAGAGTTAAGGTTAGGTTTACGGTAAATGGTAGGGCTTGGTTAGGGTTAGGTTGAGAGTTAGAGTTAGTGCTCGGGATAAGGGTTAGGGTTAGGGTCAGGTTTAGAGTTATTGTTAGGTTTAAGGTAAAGTTAAGGTTAGGGTTAAGTTTAGGGTTAGAGTAAGAGTTAGGTTTAGGTAAGTGTTCAGGCTAGGATGAGGGATAGCGTTAGGGTTAGGAAAAGGGTTAGGGGATCTTGTGAGTGTAAGTGTTAGGTTTACAATTAAGCTGATGTTTTAAGGTGTTACGTTTAGGGGTAGGGTTAGGGTTAGGCCTAAAGATAGGGGATTGTTTAGGGTTAGGTTTAGTTTTAGGCTTAGGGTTAGGCTTATGTTTCAGGTGAAATTAGGTTAAGGATGAGGGTTAGGGTCAGGGTTAGGCTTTGGTGTTTGAGTTAAGTTTAGGGGTAGCTTTAGGGGGAGGTTTAGTGTTAGGGTTAGTTTTAGGTGTTAGGGTTAATATTTGGGTCAGATATAGGGTTAGGTTTAGGGTTAGGGCTAGGTTTAGGTTTAGGTTTAGGTTTAGGGTGAAGTTTAAGTTAAGGGTGAGAGTTGAGCTTAGGGTTAGAGTTAGTGGTTAGGGTTAGGGTTAAGTTTAGGATGAAGTTTAAGGTTAGGTTTCGATTTAGGGTTAGGTTAAGTGTTAGGGTTAAGTCATGTTAAGTTTAGGACTAGGTGAAGGTTAGGGATAGGGTTAGGTTAAGGTTTGGGGTTAGGTTTTGATGTTAGGGTGAGGGTTATCGCTGGGTTTCCATTGAAGCTGAGTGTGTAGGGTAAGTTTTAGCGTTAGGAATAGGGTTAGAGTTAGATTTGGGGTCAGGGTTAGAGTCAAGTTTAGGGTTAGGTTTATGGTTAGGAGTAGGGCTAGGGTCAGGGTTGGGGGAGATTTAGTGTTATGTTTAGTTTTAGGGTTAGTGTTAGGGTGAAGTTTATGTTAAGCGTGAGGTTTAGGGTTGCGGTTAGGGTTCAGGTTCAGGTCAGGGTTAGGGTTAGGTTTAGGTTTAGGGTTATGTTTAGTATTAGTTTTAGTTTTGTTTAGGGTTAGGGTTTGAATGAAGTTAGGGTAGGTTTAGGGTTTGGTTAGTGAGAAATTTTGCTTAAGAGTGAGGGTTCGGCTTAGGGTTAGGGTTTGAGTTATGGTTACTGGTTAAGGTTATGTTTAGGGTTTCGATTAGGTTTAGGCTAAGGATTTGGGTTAGAGTTAGGGTTAGGGGTTAGTGTTTCAGATAGGTTTAGGATAGGTTTGTACTTAGGGTCAAGTTTAGGGTTACGGTAAGAATTAGAGTTACGTTTACAGTTAAGTTGAGGGTTTGGGTAAGTGTTACGATTTAGGTTATGGTTAGGGCCAGGGTTAGGGTTAGGGGTTAGGGTCAGGTTTAAGTTTATGATAGTCTTAAAGTTAGGTTAAGGTTAGGTTAGTGTTAGGGTCAGTGTTAGGATTAGGTTTAGGGTCAGAGATATTGTAAGGGTTATGTTTGGGGTCACAAGTGGGCCAAGGTTAAGGTTAGGGTTAAATTTAGAGTTAGCTTTAGGTTAGGAATAGGATGAAGTTTAAGATAGGTTGAGGTTAGGGTTATGCCTAAGATTTGGGTTCGTTTTCAGGTTAGTGTTAAGGTTGTGTTTAGGGTTAGAGCTAAGTTTACGGGTTTTGTTTAGTTTTAGGGTTAGGGTTAGATTTTAGGTTAGAGTTAAGTATAAAAGTTAGGGTTACGATTTGTGTTAGGCATTGTGGTTGGGGTGAGTGTTAGGTTTAGGGTTAGGGTTGGGTAGGTTTAGGATTATGCTTATGGTAAGGTGTCAGGAGTTAGAGGTGTTGTTTAGGGGTAGGGTTTGTGTGAGGGTTCTGGTTAGGCATTGTGGTTCCAGTCATGGATAGGTTTGGTTTAGGGTTAGGGTTAGGTTTAGGTTTATGATTAGTTTTCGGGTTAGACTTAGGGTTAATGTTTGGGTTAGGCTTTTGTCTTAGGGGTTAGGGTTTGTGTTAGGGTTAGTGTTATCATTAGGGCTTAGGGGTTTCAGGTTAGTGTTCTGCATAGGGCTAGGGTTAGCATTAGGGTTAGGGTTGGAGGATACTGTTAGGAGTTAGAGTTAGGGTTGTGGTTAGTTTTACAGCTAAGGTGAGGGTTTAGGGTAAGTGCTATGATTAGGGTTAGAGTTAGAGTTAGGTTTAGGTTCAGGGTTAGGGTTATGTGTAGGGTAAGAGTTAGGTTTACGTCCAGGTTTAGGATTAGAGTTAGTGTTCTATTTAGGGTCAAGGTTAGAATTAGGGTTAGGGTTAGGATTAGGATTATGTTTAGGTTTAGATTCAGGGCTGTTGTAAGGGTTAAATATAGGGTTACAGATGGACTAGCGTTATGGTTAGGGTTAGTTTAAGGTAAGGGTTTGGGTTGGGTTTAGGTTTAAGGATAGGGTTAGGGTTTGGATGAAGTTTAGGCTAGGGTTAAGGTCATTTTTATGGTTAGGGCTAGGGTTTGGGTTTGTGTTCACATTAGTGTTCAGGTTAGCTTTATGGTTTGGATTAGGGTTAGGGGTTATGTTTAGGTTTAGATTTAGGTATAGGGTTAGGTTTCGGGTGAACTTCAGGTTAAGTGTGAGGGTTAGGATTAGGGTTAGGATTATAGATAGTGTTAGACGTTAGCTTTAGGGTGTTGGGGTTAGGTTTATGGTTAGGGTAGGCTTAAGTTTAGGGTTAATATTAGTGTTAGGGTTAGATTAGGGTTACTGTTTGTGTTAGAGTTAGGGTTAGGAATAAGGTTAGGGATAGCATTATGTTTAGGGTTTGGGATACGGTTAAGGGTTAGGGTGACTGTTACTGTTAGGTTTACATTTAAGGAGAGGGTTTAGGTTAATTGTTATGGTTAGGTTTAGAGTTAGAGTTAGAGTTAGGGTTAGGTGAAGTTTCCATTAATGGTGAGTGTTAGTGTTAAGGTTAGAGTTAGGGTTAAGGTTAGGGTTAGGTTAGGGTTAAGGTTCCTGCTAAGGCTAGGTTTACAGTAAAGGGTAGTGCTAACTTAGGGTTATGGTTAGGTTTAGAGTTAGAGTTAGTGCTAGCGTTTAGGGTTAGGGTCAAGTTTAGAGTTATCGTTAGCTTTAGGGTTAGGGTTAGGGTAGAGTTAAGATAGGGTTAATTTTAGGGTTAGGTAAGAGTTAGGTTTAGGTCAGGGTTAGGGCTAGTGTTAGGGATAGAGTTAGGGTTGGGGAAAGGATTAGGGGTTCGTGTGAGGGTTAGTGTTAGGTTCACAGTTAAGCTGATGTTTTAGGGTAGTACGGTTAGTGTTAGGGATAGAGTTAGGGGTAGGGTTAGGTTTATGCGTGGGATTAGGGTTACGGTCAGGGTCAGGGGGAGATTTAGTGTTGTGTTTAGGTTTCTTTTTTTAGTTTTAGGGTTAGAGTTAGCATGAAGTTTATGTTAAGTGTGAGGTTTAGGGTTGAGGGTTAGGGTTTAGGTTAGGGCCAGGGTTAGGTCTATGTTTAGGTTTAGGGTTGGGGTTAGTGTTAGCGTTAGGGTTAGTTTTAGTTTTGGTTAGGGTTAGGGTTTGAATGAAATTAGGGTAGGTTTAGTGTTATGGTTAGGGTGAAATTTTGGCTAAGGGTGAGGGTTCGATTTAGGGTTAAGATTAGAGTTAGGGTGAGTGTTTAGGTTTACATTTAGGCTTATGTTTCGGTTTAGGCTAATGATTAGCCTCAGAGTTAGGGTTAGGGGTTAGTGTTTCTGTTAGGTTTAGGGTAGGGTTATATTTAGGGTTACGTTTAGGGTTAGGGTAAGAGTTAGAGTTAGGTTTACAGTTAAGTTGAGTGTTTTAGGTGTTACTGTTAGGGTTAGTGTTAAGGCTAGGGTTACGGTTAGATTTAGGGTTTAGTGGTTAGTATTAGGTGCAGGTTTATGGTAGGCTTCAAGTTAGGTTAAGGTTAGCTTAGGGTTAGGGTCATGGTTAGGATTAGGATTAGGTTTAGGGCGAGGGTTAGGGTCAGAGATATCGTAAGGGTTAGGTTTAGGGTCACAAGTGGGCCAAGGTTAAGGTTAGGGTTAGGTTTAGGGGCAGGGTTAGGGTTAAAGTTAAGGTTAGAATTAGGTTAAGGATAGGGTGAAGTTTAAGATAGGGTGAGGGTTAGGGTTTTGCTAAGGTTTGGGTTCATTTCGAGGTTAGTGTTAAGGTTATGTTTAGGGTTAGGATTAAGTTCATGGGTTCTGTTTAGTTTTAGGCTTAGGGTTAGATTTTAGGTGACTTTTACGTTAAATGTCACAGTTAGGGTTACGATTTGTGTTAGACATTGTGGTTGGGGTGAGGGTTAGGTCTAGGGTTAGGGTTGGGTAGGGTTAGGATTATGGTTATGGTATGGTATTGGGGTTAGAAGTGTAGTTTAAGGTTAGTGTTCAGGTGAGGGTTCCGGTTCTGCATTGTGGTTCTGGCCATGGTTAATTTTGGTTTAGGGGTATGGTTAGGTTTATGATTAGGTTTCAGGTTAGTGTTCGAGTTAGGGTGAGAGTTAGGGTTAATGTATGGGTTAGGCTTTGGTGTTAGGGGTCAGGGTTAGGGTTAGGGTTATCGTTAGGGCTCAGGGGTTCACGTTAGTGTTAGGGTTAGGGCTGGGGATAGCATTAGGGTTAGGGTTGGGGATACGGTTAGGGGTTAGGATGAGCATTACTGTTAGTTTTACAGTTAATGTGAGGGTTCAGGGTAAGTGTCGTCATTAGGGTTAGAGTTAGAGTTAGGGTTAGGTTTAGGGTTAGGGTTGGGTGTACTGTAAGATTTAGGTTTATGTCCAGGTTTAGGGTTAGAGTTAGTGTTCTATTTAGGGTCAAGGTTAGAGTTAGGGTTAGAGTTAGGATTAGGTCTAGGGTTAGGATTAGGATTAGGGTCAGGTTCAGGGCTATTGTAAGTCTTAGGTTTAGGGTTACAAATGGACTGGCGTTATGGTTAGAGTTAGGTTTAAGGTTAGGGTTTGGGTTCGGTTTAGGTTTACGGTGAAGGTTAGGGTTAGTGTTTGGATGAAGTTTAGGATGGGGTGAGGGTTATTTTTATGGTTAAGGCTAGAGTTTGGTTTTGTGTTCAGGTTAGTGTTAAGGTTAGGTTTAGGGTTCCGTAGGGTTAGGGGTTATGTTTAGGGTTAGCGTTAGGTTCAGGGTTAGTGTGAAGTTTAGGTTATGGTGAGGGTTAGAAATAGGTTTAGGAGTATAGATAGTGTTAGATGTTAGGTTTACGGTGTTAGGGTTAGGTTTATGGTTAGTGTAGGGTTCAGTTTAGGGTTAATAATAGGATTAGGGTTAGATTAGGGTTACTGTTCATATTAGAGTTAGGTTTAGGGATAAGTTTGGGGATAGCGTTATGTTTAGGGTTGGGGATACTGTTAAGGGTTAGGTTGAGGGTTAGGGTTAGGTTTGCACTTAAGGTGAGGGTTATGGTAATTGTTAAGGTTAGGGTTAGAGTTAGAGTCAGGCTTAAGTTTAGGGTGAAGTTTCCGTTAATAGTCAGGGTTAGGGTTAAGGTTAGATTAGGGTTAAGGTTAGTGTTAGGGATAGGTATAGATTTAGGGTTAGGGTTTGGGCAAGGTTAGGGTTAAGGTTAGGTTTACGGTAAATGGTAGGGCTTGGTTAGGGTTAGGTTGAGAGTTAGAGTTAGTGCTCGGGATAAGGGTTAGGGTTAGGGTCAGGTTTAGAGTTATTGTTAGGTTTAAGGTAAAGTTAAGGTTAGGGTTAAGTTTAGGGTTAGAGTAAGAGTTAGGTTTAGGTAAGTGTTCAGGCTAGGATGAGGGATAGCGTTAGGGTTAGGAAAAGGGTTAGGGGATCTTGTGAGTGTAAGTGTTAGGTTTACAATTAAGCTGATGTTTTAAGGTGTTACGTTTAGGGGTAGGGTTAGGGTTAGGCCTAAAGATAGGGGATTGTTTAGGGTTAGGTTTAGTTTTAGGCTTAGGGTTAGGCTTATGTTTCAGGTGAAATTAGGTTAAGGATGAGGGTTAGGGTCAGGGTTAGGCTTTGGTGTTTGAGTTAAGTTTAGGGGTAGCTTTAGGGGGAGGTTTAGTGTTAGGGTTAGTTTTAGGTGTTAGGGTTAATATTTGGGTCAGATATAGGGTTAGGTTTAGGGTTAGGGCTAGGTTTAGGTTTAGGTTTAGGTTTAGGGTGAAGTTTAAGTTAAGGGTGAGAGTTGAGCTTAGGGTTAGAGTTAGTGGTTAGGGTTAGGGTTAAGTTTAGGATGAAGTTTAAGGTTAAGGTTAGGTTTCGATTTAGGGTTAGGTTAAGTGTTAGGGTTAAGTCATGTTAAGTTTAGGACTAGGTGAAGGTTAGGGATAGGGTTAGGTTAAGGTTTGGGGTTAGGTTTTGATGTTAGGGTGAGGGTTATCGCTGGGTTTCCATTGAAGCTGAGTGTGTAGGGTAAGTTTTAGCGTTAGGAATAGGGTTAGAGTTAGATTTGGGGTCAGGGTTAGAGTCAAGTTTAGGGTTAGGTTTATGGTTAGGAGTAGGGCTAGGGTCAGGGTTGGGGGAGATTTAGTGTTATGTTTAGTTTTAGGGTTAGTGTTAGGGTGAAGTTTATGTTAAGCGTGAGGTTTAGGGTTGCGGTTAGGGTTCAGGTTCAGGTCAGGGTTAGGGTTAGGTTTAGGTTTAGGGTTATGTTTAGTATTAGTTTTAGTTTTGTTTAGGGTTAGGGTTTGAATGAAGTTAGGGTAGGTTTAGGGTTTGGTTAGTGAGAAATTTTGCTTAAGAGTGAGGGTTCGGCTTAGGGTTAGGGTTTGAGTTATGGTTACTGGTTAAGGTTATGTTTAGGGTTTCGATTAGGTTTAGGCTAAGGATTTGGGTTAGAGTTAGGGTTAGGGGTTAGTGTTTCAGATAGGTTTAGGATAGGTTTGTACTTAGGGTCAAGTTTAGGGTTACGGTAAGAATTAGAGTTACGTTTACAGTTAAGTTGAGGGTTTGGGTAAGTGTTACGATTTAGGTTATGGTTAGGGCCAGGGTTAGGGTTAGGTGTTAGGGTCAGGTTTAAGTTTATGATAGTCTTAAAGTTAGGTTAAGGTTAGGTTAGTGTTAGGGTCAGTGTTAGGATTAGGTTTAGGGTCAGAGATATTGTAAGGGTTATGTTTGGGGTCACAAGTGGGCCAAGGTTAAGGTTAGGGTTAAATTTAGAGTTAGCTTTAGGTTAGGAATAGGATGAAGTTTAAGATAGGTTGAGGTTAGGGTTATGCCTAAGATTTGGGTTCGTTTTCAGGTTAGTGTTAAGGTTGTGTTTAGGGTTAGAGCTAAGTTTACGGGTTTTGTTTAGTTTTAGGGTTAGGGTTAGATTTTAGGTTAGAGTTAAGTATAAAAGTTAGGGTTACGATTTGTGTTAGGCATTGTGGTTGGGGTGAGTGTTAGGTTTAGGGTTAGGGTTGGGTAGGTTTAGGATTATGCTTATGGTAAGGTGTCAGGAGTTAGAGGTGTTGTTTAGGGGTAGGGTTTGTGTGAGGGTTCTGGTTAGGCATTGTGGTTCCAGTCATGGATAGGTTTGGTTTAGAGTTAGGGTTAGGTTTAGGTTTATGATTAGTTTTCGGGTTAGACTTAGGGTTAATGTTTGGGTTAGGCTTTTGTCTTAGGGGTTAGGGCTTGTGTTAGGGTTAGTGTTATCATTAGGGCTTAGGGGTTTCAGGTTAGTGTTCTGCATAGGGCTAGGGTTAGCATTAGGGTTAGGGTTGGAGGATACTGTTAGGAGTTAGAGTTAGGGTTGTGGTTAGTTTTACAGCTAAGGTGAGGGTTTAGGGTAAGTGCTATGATTAGGGTTAGAGTTAGAGTTAGGTTTAGGTTCAGGGTTAGGGTTATGTGTAGGGTAAGAGTTAGGTTTACGTCCAGGTTTAGGATTAGAGTTAGTGTTCTATTTAGGGTCAAGGTTAGAATTAGGGTTAGGGTTAGGATTAGGATTATGTTTAGGTTTAGATTCAGGGCTGTTGTAAGGGTTAAATATAGGGTTACAGATGGACTAGCGTTATGGTTAGGGTTAGTTTAAGGTAAGGGTTTGGGTTGGGTTTAGGTTTAAGGATAGGGTTAGGGTTTGGATGAAGTTTAGGCTAGGGTTAAGGTCATTTTTCTGGTTAGGGCTAGGGTTTGGGTTTGTGTTCACATTAGTGTTCAGGTTAGCTTTATGGTTTGGATTAGGGTTAGGGGTTATGTTTAGGTTTAGATTTAGGTATAGGGTTAGGTTTCGGGTGAACTTCAGGTTAAGTGTGAGGGTTAGGATTAGGGTTAGGATTATAGATAGTGTTAGACGTTAGCTTTAGGGTGTTGGGGTTAGGTTTATGGTTAGGGTAGGCTTAAGTTTAGGGTTAATATTAGTGTTAGGGTTAGATTAGGGTTACTGTTTGTGTTAGAGTTAGGGTTAGGAATAAGGTTAGGGATAGCATTATGTTTAGGGTTTGGGATACGGTTAAGGGTTAGGGTGACTGTTACTGTTAGGTTTACATTTAAGGAGAGGGTTTAGGTTAATTGTTATGGTTAGGTTTAGAGTTAGAGTTAGAGTTAGGGTTAGGTGAAGTTTCCATTAATGGTGAGTGTTAGTGTTAAGGTTAGAGTTAGGGTTAAGGTTAGGGTTAGGTTAGGGTTAAGGTTCCTGCTAAGGCTAGGTTTACAGTAAAGGGTAGTGCTAACTTAGGGTTATGGTTAGGTTTAGAGTTAGAGTTAGTGCTAGCGTTTAGGGTTAGGGTCAAGTTTAGAGTTATTGTTAGCTTTAGGGTTAGGGTTAGGGTAGAGTTAAGATAGGGTTAATTTTAGGGTTAGGTAAGAGTTAGGTTTAGGTCAGGGTTAGGGCTAGTGTTAGGGATAGAGTTAGGGTTGGGGAAAGGATTAGGGGTTCGTGTGAGGGTTAGTGTTAGGTTCACAGTTAAGGTGATGTTTTAGGGTAGTACGGTTAGTGTTAGGGATAGAGTTAGGGGTAGGGTTAGGTTTATGCGTGGGATTAGGGTTACGGTCAGGGTCAGGGGGAGATTTAGTGTTGTGTTTAGGTTTCTTTTTTTAGTTTTAGGGTTAGAGTTAGCATGAAGTTTATGTTAAGTGTGAGGTTTAGGGTTGAGGGTTAGGGTTTAGGTTAGGGCCAGGGTTAGGTCTAGGTTTAGGTTTAGGGTTGGGGTTAGTGTTAGCGTTAGGGTTAGTTTTAGTTTTGGTTAGGGTTAGGGTTTGAATGAAATTAGGGTAGGTTTAGTGTTATGGTTAGGGTGAAATTTTGGCTAAGGGTGAGGGTTCGATTTAGGGTTAAGATTAGAGTTAGGGTGAGTGTTTAGGTTTACATTTAGGCTTATGTTTCGGTTTAGGCTAATGATTAGCCTCAGAGTTAGGGTTAGGGGTTAGTGTTTCTGTTAGGTTTAGGGTAGGGTTATATTTAGGGTTACGTTTAGGGTTAGGGTAAGAGTTAGAGTTAGGTTTACAGTTAAGTTGAGTGTTTTAGGTGTTACTGTTAGGGTTAGTGTTAAGGCTAGGGTTACGGTTAGATTTAGGGTTTAGTGGTTAGTATTAGGTGCAGGTTTATGGTAGGCTTCAAGTTAGGTTAAGGTTAGCTTAGGGTTAGGGTCATGGTTAGGATTAGGATTAGGTTTAGGGCGAGGGTTAGGGTCAGAGATATCGTAAGGGTTAGGTTTAGGGTCACAAGTGGGCCAAGGTTAAGGTTAGGGTTAGGTTTAGGGGCAGGGTTAGGGTTAAAGTTAAGGTTAGAATTAGGTTAAGGATAGGGTGAAGTTTAAGATAGGGTGAGGGTTAGGGTTTTGCTAAGGTTTGGGTTCATTTCGAGGTTAGTGTTAAGGTTATGTTTAGGGTTAGGATTAAGTTCATGGGTTCTGTTTAGTTTTAGGCTTAGGGTTAGATTTTAGGTGACTTTTACGTTAAATGTCACAGTTAGGGTTACGATTTGTGTTAGACATTGTGGTTGGGGTGAGGGTTAGGTCTAGGGTTAGGGTTGGGTAGGGTTAGGATTATGGTTATGGTATGGTATTGGGGTTAGAAGTGTAGTTTAAGGTTAGTGTTCAGGTGAGGGTTCCGGTTCTGCATTGTGGTTCTGGCCATGGTTAATTTTGGTTTAGGGGTATGGTTAGGTTTATGATTAGGTTTCAGGTTAGTGTTCGAGTTAGGGTGAGAGTTAGGGTTAATGTATGGGTTAGGCTTTGGTGTTAGGGGTCAGGGTTAGGGTTAGGGTTATCGTTAGGGCTCAGGGGTTCACGTTAGTGTTAGGGTTAGGGCTGGGGATAGCATTAGGGTTAGGGTTGGGGATACGGTTAGGGGTTAGGATGAGCATTACTGTTAGTTTTACAGTTAATGTGAGGGTTCAGGGTAAGTGTCGTCATTAGGGTTAGAGTTAGAGTTAGGGTTAGGTTTAGGGTTAGGGTTGGGTGTACTGTAAGATTTAGGTTTATGTCCAGGTTTAGGGTTAGAGTTAGTGTTCTATTTAGGGTCAAGGTTAGAGTTAGGGTTAGAGTTAGGATTAGGTCTAGGGTTAGGATTAGGATTAGGGTCAGGTTCAGGGCTATTGTAAGTCTTAGGTTTAGGGTTACAAATGGACTGGCGTTATGGTTAGAGTTAGGTTTAAGGTTAGGGTTTGGGTTCGGTTTAGGTTTACGGTGAAGGTTAGGGTTAGTGTTTGGATGAAGTTTAGGATGGGGTGAGGGTTATTTTTATGGTTAAGGCTAGAGTTTGGTTTTGTGTTCAGGTTAGTGTTAAGGTTAGGTTTAGGGTTCCGTAGGGTTAGGGGTTATGTTTAGGGTTAGCGTTAGGTTCAGGGTTAGTGTGAAGTTTAGGTTATGGTGAGGGTTAGAAATAGGTTTAGGAGTATAGATAGTGTTAGATGTTAGGTTTACGGTGTTAGGGTTAGGTTTATGGTTAGTGTAGGGTTCAGTTTAGGGTTAATAATAGGATTAGGGTTAGATTAGGGTTACTGTTCATATTAGAGTCAGGTTTAGGGATAAGTTTGGGGATAGCGTTATGTTTAGGGTTGGGGATACTGTTAAGGGTTAGGTTGAGGGTTAGGGTTAGGTTTGCACTTAAGGTGAGGGTTATGGTAATTGTTAAGGTTAGGGTTAGAGTTAGAGTCAGGCTTAAGTTTAGGGTGAAGTTTCCGTTAATAGTCAGGGTTAGGGTTAAGGTTAGATTAGGGTTAAGGTTAGTGTTAGGGATAGGTATAGATTTAGGGTTAGGGTTTGGGCAAGGTTAGGGTTAAGGTTAGGTTTACGGTAAATGGTAGGGCTTGGTTAGGGTTAGGTTGAGAGTTAGAGTTAGTGCTCGGGATAAGGGTTAGGGTTAGGGTCAGGTTTAGAGTTATTGTTAGGTTTAAGGTAAAGTTAAGGTTAGGGTTAAGTTTAGGGTTAGAGTAAGAGTTAGGTTTAGGTAAGTGTTCAGGCTAGGATGAGGGATAGCGTTAGGGTTAGGAAAAGGGTTAGGGGATCTTGTGAGTGTAAGTGTTAGGTTTACAATTAAGCTGATGTTTTAAGGTGTTACGTTTAGGGGTAGGGTTAGGGTTAGGCCTAAAGATAGGGGATTGTTTAGGGTTAGGTTTAGTTTTAGGCTTAGGGTTAGGCTTATGTTTCAGGTGAAATTAGGTTAAGGATGAGGGTTAGGGTCAGGGTTAGGCTTTGGTGTTTGAGTTAAGTTTAGGGGTAGCTTTAGGGGGAGGTTTAGTGTTAGGGTTAGTTTTAGGTGTTAGGGTTAATATTTGGGTCAGATATAGGGTTAGGTTTAGGGTTAGGGCTAGGTTTAGGTTTAGGTTTAGGTTTAGGGTGAAGTTTAAGTTAAGGGTGAGAGTTGAGCTTAGGGTTAGAGTTAGTGGTTAGGGTTAGGGTTAAGTTTAGGATGAAGTTTAAGGTTAAGGTTAGGTTTCGATTTAGGGTTAGGTTAAGTGTTAGGGTTAAGTCATGTTAAGTTTAGGACTAGGTGAAGGTTAGGGATAGGGTTAGGTTAAGGTTTGGGGTTAGGTTTTGATGTTAGGGTGAGGGTTATTGCTGGGTTTCCATTGAAGCTGAGTGTGTAGGGTAAGTTTTAGCGTTAGGAATAGGGTTAGAGTTAGATTTGGGGTCAGGGTTAGAGTCAAGTTTAGGGTTAGGTTTATGGTTAGGAGTAGGGCTAGGGTCAGGGTTGGGGGAGATTTAGTGTTATGTTTAGTTTTAGGGTTAGTGTTAGGGTGAAGTTTATGTTAAGCGTGAGGTTTAGGGTTGCGGTTAGGGTTCAGGTTCAGGTCAGGGTTAGGGTTAGGTTTAGGTTTAGGGTTATGTTTAGTATTAGTTTTAGTTTTGTTTAGGGTTAGGGTTTGAATGAAGTTAGGGTAGGTTTAGGGTTTGGTTAGTGTGAAATTTTGCTTAAGAGTGAGGGTTCGGCTTAGGGTTAGGGTTTGAGTTATGGTTACTGGTTAAGGTTATGTTTAGGGTTTCGATTAGGTTTAGGCTAAGGATTTGGGTTAGAGTTAGGGTTAGGGGTTAGTGTTTCAGATAGGTTTAGGATAGGTTTGTACTTAGGGTCAAGTTTAGGTTTACGGTAAGAATTAGAGTTACGATTACAGTTAAGTTGAGGGTTTGGGTAAGTGTTACGATTTAGGTTATGGTTAGGGCCAGGGTTAGGGTTAGGGGTTAGGGTCAGGTTTAAGTTTATGATAGTCTTAAAGTTAGGTTAAGGTTAGGTTAGTGTTAGGGTCAGTGTTAGGATTAGGTTTAGGGCAAGGGTTAGGGTCAGAGATATTGTAAGGGTTATGTTTGGGGTCACAAGTGGGCCAAGGTTAAGGTTAGGGTTAAATTTAGAGTTAGCTTTAGGTTAGGAATAGGATGAAGTTTAAGATAGGTTGAGGTTAGGGTTATGCCTAAGATGTGGGTTCGTTTTCAGGTTAGTGTTAAGGTTGTGTTTAGGGTTAGAGCTAAGTTTACGGGTTTTGTTTAGTTTTAGGGTTAGGGTTAGATTTTAGGTTAGAGTTAAGTATAAAAGTTAGGGTTACGATTTGTGTTAGGCATTGTGGTTGGGGTGAGTGTTAGGTTTAGGGTTAGGGTTGGGTAGGTTTAGGATTATGCTTATGGTAAGGTGTCAGGAGTTAGAGGTGTTGTTTAGGGGTAGGGTTTGTGTGAGGGTTCTGGTTAGGCATTGTGGTTCCAGTCATGGATAGGTTTGGTTTAGGGTTAGGGTTAGGTTTAGGTTTATGATTAGTTTTCGGGTTAGACTTAGGGTTAATGTTTGGGTTAGGCTTTTGTCTTAGGGGTTAGGGTTTGTGTTAGGGTTAGTGTTATCATTAGGGCTTAGGGGTTTCAGGTTAGTGTTCTGCATAGGGCTAGGGTTAGCATTAGGGTTAGGGTTGGAGGATACTGTTAGGAGTTAGAGTTAGGGTTGTGGTTAGTTTTACAGCTAAGGTGAGGGTTTAGGGTAAGTGCTATGATTAGGGTTAGAGTTAGAGTTAGGTTTAGGTTCAGGGTTAGGGTTATGTGTAGGGTAAGAGTTAGGTTTACGTCCAGGTTTAGGATTAGAGTTAGTGTTCTATTTAGGGTCAAGGTTAGAATTAGGCTTAGGGTTAGGATTAGGATTATGTTTAGGTTTAGATTCAGGGCTGTTGTAAGGGTTAAATATAGGGTTACAGATGGACTAGCGTTATGGTTAGGGTTAGTTTAAGGTAAGGGTTTGGGTTGGGTTTAGGTTTAAGGATAGGGTTAGGGTTTGGATGAAGTTTAGGCTAGGGTTAAGGTCATTTTTCTGGTTAGGGCTAGGGTTTGGGTTTGTGTTCACATTAGTGTTCAGGTTAGCTTTATGGTTTGGATTAGGGTTAGGGGTTATGTTTAGGTTTAGATTTAGGTATAGGGTTAGGTTTCGGGTGAACTTCAGGTTAAGTGTGAGGGTTAGGATTAGGGTTAGGATTATAGATAGTGTTAGACGTTAGCTTTAGGGTGTTGGGGTTAGGTTTATGGTTAGGGTAGGCTTAAGTTTAGGGTTAATATTAGTGTTAGGGTTAGATTAGGGTTACTGTTTGTGTTAGAGTTAGGGTTAGGAATAAGGTTAGGGATAGCATTATGTTTAGGGTTTGGGATACGGTTAAGGGTTAGGGTGACTGTTACTGTTAGGTTTACATTTAAGGAGAGGGTTTAGGTTAATTGTTATGGTTAGGTTTAGAGTTAGAGTTAGAGTTAGGGTTAGGTGAAGTTTCCATTAATGGTGAGTGTTAGTGTTAAGGTTAGAGTTAGGGTTAAGGTTAGGGTTAGGTTAGGGTTAAGGTTCCTGCTAAGGCCAGGTTTACAGTAAAGGGTAGTGCTAACTTAGGGTTATGGTTAGGTTTAGAGTTAGAGTTAGTGCTAGCGTTTAGGGTTAGGGTCAAGTTTAGAGTTATCGTTAGCTTTAGGGTTAGGGTTAGGGTAGAGTTAAGATAGGGTTAATTTTAGGGTTAGGTAAGAGTTAGGTTTAGGTCAGGGTTAGGGCTAGTGTTAGGGATAGAGTTAGGGTTGGGGAAAGGATTAGGGGTTCGTGTGAGGGTTAGTGTTCGGTTCACAGTTAAGCTGATGTTTTAGGGTAGTACGGTTAGTGTTAGGGATAGAGTTAGGGGTAGGGTTAGGTTTATGCGTGGGATTAGGGTTACGGTCAGGGTCAGGGGGAGATTTAGTGTTGTGTTTAGGTTTCTTTTTTTAGTTTTAGGGTTAGAGTTAGCGTGAAGTTTATGTTAAGTGTGAGGTTTAGGGTTGAGGGTTAGGGTTTAGGTTAGGGCCAGGGTTAGGTCTAGGTTTAGGTTTAGGGTTGGGGTTAGTGTTAGCGTTAGGGTTAGTTTTAGTTTTGGTTAGGGTTAGGGTTTGAATGAAATTAGGGTAGGTTTAGTGTTATGGTTAGGGTGAAATTTTGGCTAAGGGTGAGGGTTCGATTTAGGGTTAAGATTAGAGTTAGGGTGAGTGTTTAGGTTTACATTTAGGCTTATGTTTCGGTTTAGGCTAATGATTAGCCTCAGAGTTAGGGTTAGGGGTTAGTGTTTCTGTTAGGTTTAGGGTAGGGTTATATTTAGGGTTACGTTTAGGGTTAGGGTAAGAGTTAGAGTTAGGTTTACAGTTAAGTTGAGTGTTTTAGGTGTTACTGTTAGGGTTAGTGTTAAGGCTAGGGTTACGGTTAGATTTAGGGTTTAGTGGTTAGTATTAGGTGCAGGTTTATGGTAGGCTTCAAGTTAGGTTAAGGTTAGCTTAGGGTTAGGGTCATGGTTAGGATTAGGATTAGGTTTAGGGCGAGGGTTAGGGTCAGAGATATCGTAAGGGTTAGGTTTAGGGTCACAAGTGGGCCAAGGTTAAGGTTAGGGTTAGGTTTAGGGGCAGGGTTAGGGTTAAAGTTAAGGTTAGAATTAGGTTAAGGATAGGGTGAAGTTTAAGATAGGGTGAGGGTTAGGGTTTTGCTAAGGTTTGGGTTCATTTCGAGGTTAGTGTTAAGGTTATGTTTAGGGTTAGGATTAAGTTCATGGGTTCTGTTTAGTTTTAGGCTTAGGGTTAGATTTTAGGTGACTTTTACGTTAAATGTCACAGTTAGGGTTACGATTTGTGTTAGACATTGTGGTTGGGGTGAGGGTTAGGTCTAGGGTTAGGGTTGGGTAGGGTTAGGATTATGGTTATGGTATGGTATTGGGGTTAGAAGTGTAGTTTAAGGTTAGTGTTCAGGTGAGGGTTCCGGTTCCGCATTGTGGTTCTGGCCATGGTTAATTTTGGTTTAGGGGTATGGTTAGGTTTATGATTAGGTTTCAGGTTAGTGTTCGAGTTAGGGTGAGAGTTAGGGTTAATGTATGGGTTAGGCTTTGGTGTTAGGGGTCAGGGTTAGGGTTAGGGTTATCGTTAGGGCTCAGGGGTTCACGTTAGTGTTAGGGTTAGGGCTGGGGATAGCATTAGGGTTAGGGTTGGGGATACGGTTAGGGGTTAGGATGAGCATTACTGTTAGTTTTACAGTTAATGTGAGGGTTCAGGGTAAGTGTCGTCATTAGGGTTAGAGTTAGAGTTAGGGTTAGGTTTAGGGTTAGGGTTGGGTGTACGGTAAGATTTAGGTTTATGTCCAGGTTTAGGGTTAGAGTTAGTGTTCTATTTAGGGTCAAGGTTAGAGTTAGGGTTAGAGTTAGGATTAGGTCTAGGGTTAGGATTAGGATTAGGGTCAGGTTCAGGGCTATTGTAAGTCTTAGGTTTAGGGTTACAAATGGACTGGCGTTATGGTTAGAGTTAGGTTTAAGGTTAGGGTTTGGGTTCGGTTTAGGTTTACGGTGAAGGTTAGGGTTAGTGTTTGGATGAAGTTTAGGATGGGGTGAGGGTTATTTTTATGGTTAAGGCTAGAGTTTGGTTTTGTGTTCAGGTTAGTGTTAAGGTTAGGTTTAGGGTTCCGTAGGGTTAGGGGTTATGTTTAGGGTTAGCGTTAGGTTCAGGGTTAGTGTGAAGTTTAGGTTATGGTGAGGGTTAGAAATAGGTTTAGGAGTATAGATAGTGTTAGATGTTAGGTTTACGGTGTTAGGGTTAGGTTTATGGTTAGTGTAGGGTTCAGTTTAGGGTTAATAATAGGATTAGGGTTAGATTAGGGTTACTGTTCATATTAGAGTTAGGTTTAGGGATAAGTTTGGGGATAGCGTTATGTTTAGGGTTGGGGATACTGTTAAGGGTTAGGTTGAGGGTTAGGGTTAGGTTTGCACTTAAGGTGAGGGTTATGGTAATTGTTAAGGTTAGGGTTAGAGTTAGAGTCAGGCTTAAGTTTAGGGTGAAGTTTCCGTTAATAGTCAGGGTTAGGGTTAAGGTTAGATTAGGGTTAAGGTTAGTGTTAGGGATAGGTATAGATTTAGGGTTAGGGTTTGGGCAAGGTTAGGGTTAAGGTTAGGTTTACGGTAAATGGTAGGGCTTGGTTAGGGTTAGGTTCAGAGTTAGAGTTAGTGCTCGGGATAAGGGTTAGGGTTAGGGTCAGGTTTAGAGTTATTGTTAGGTTTAAGGTAAAGTTAAGGTTAGGGTTAAGTTTAGGGTTAGAGTAAGAGTTAGGTTTAGGTAAGTGTTCAGGCTAGGATGAGGGATAGCGTTAGGGTTAGGAAAAGGGTTAGGGGATCTTGTGAGTGTAAGTGTTAGGTTTACAATTAAGCTGATGTTTTAAGGTGTTACATTTAGGGGTAGGGTTAGGGTTAGGCCTAAAGATAGGGGATTGTTTAGGGTTAGGTTTAGTTTTAGGCTTAGGGTTAGGCTTATGTTTCAGGTGAAATTAGGTTAAGGATGAGGGTTAGGGTCAGGGTTAGGCTTTGGTGTTTGAGTTAAGTTTAGGGGTAGCTTTAGGGGGAGGTTTAGTGTTAGGGTTAGTTTTAGGTGTTAGGGTTAATATTTGGGTCAGATATAGGGTTAGGTTTAGGGTTAGGGCTAGGTTTAGGTTTAGGTTTAGGTTTAGGGTGAAGTTTAAGTTAAGGGTGAGAGTTGAGCTTAGGGTTAGAGTTAGTGATTAGGGTTAGGGTTAAGTTTAGGATGAAGTTTAAGGTTAAGGTTAGGTTTCGATTTAGGGTTAGGTTAAGTGTTAGGGTTAAGTCATGTTAAGTTTAGGACTAGGTGAAGGTTAGGGATAGGGTTAGGTTAAGGTTTGGGGTTAGGTTTTGATGTTAGGGTGAGGGTTATCTCTGGGTTTCCATTGAAGCTGAGTGTGTAGGGTAAGTTTTAGCGTTAGGAATAGGGTTAGAGTTAGATTTGGGGTCAGGGTTAGAGTCAAGTTTAGGGTTAGGTTTATGGTTAGGAGTAGGGCTAGGGTCAGGGTTGGGGGAGATTTAGTGTTATGTTTAGTTTTAGGGTTAGTGTTAGGGTGAAGTTTATGTTAAGCGTGAGGTTTAGGGTTGCGGTTACGGTTCAGGTTCAGGTCAGGGTTAGGGTTAGGTTTAGGTTTAGGGTTATGTTTAGTATTAGTTTTAGTTTTGTTTAGGGTTAGGGTTTGAATGAAGTTAGGGTAGGTTTAGGGTTTGGTTAGTGTGAAATTTTGCTTAAGAGTGAGGGTTCGGCTTAGGGTTAGGGTTTGAGTTATGGTTACTGGTTAAGGTTATGTTTAGGGTTTCGATTAGGTTTAGGCTAAGGATTTGGGTTAGAGTTAGGGTTAGGGGTTAGTGTTTCAGATAGGTTTAGGATAGGTTTGTACTTAGGGTCAAGTTTAGGGTTACGGTAAGAATTAGAGTTACGTTTACAGTTAGTTGAGGGTTTGGGTAAGTGTTACGATTTAGGTTATGGTTAGGGCCAGGGTTAGGGTTAGGGGTTAGGGTCAGGTTTAAGTTTATGATAGTCTTAAAGTTAGGTTAAGGTTAGGTTAGTGTTAGGGTCAGTGTTAGGATTAGGTTTAGGGCAAGGGTTAGGGTCAGAGATATTGTCAGGGTTATGTTTAGGGTCACAAGTGGGCCAAGGTTAAGGTTAGGGTTAAATTTAGAGTTAGCTTTAGGTTAGGAATAGGATGAAGTTTAAGATAGGTTGAGGTTAGGGTTATGCCTAAGATTTGGGTTCGTTTTCAGGTTAGTGTTAAGGTTGTGTTTAGGGTTAGAGCTAAGTTTACGGGTTTTGTTTAGTTTTAGGGTTAGGGTTAGATTTTAGGTTAGAGTTAAGTATAAAAGTTAGGGTTACGATTTGTGTTAGGCATTGTGGTTGGGGTGAGTGTTAGGTTTAGGGTTAGGGTTGGGTAGGTTTAGGATTATGCTTATGGTAAGGTGTCAGGAGTTAGAGGTGTTGTTTAGGGGTAGGGTTTGTGTGAGGGTTCTGGTTAGGCATTGTGGTTCCAGTCATGGATAGGTTTGGTTTAGGGTTAGGGTTAGGTTTAGGTTTATGATTAGTTTTCGGGTTAGACTTAGGGTTAATGTTTGGGTTAGGCTTTTGTCTTAGGGGTTAGGGTTTGTGTTAGGGTTAGTGTTATCATTAGGGCTTAGGGGTTTCAGGTTAGTGTTCTGCATAGGGCTAGGGTTAGCATTAGGGTTAGGGTTGGAGGATACTGTTAGGAGTTAGAGTTAGGGTTGTGGTTAGTTTTACAGCTAAGGTGAGGGTTTAGGGTAAGTGCTATGATTAGGGTTAGAGTTAGAGTTAGGTTTAGGTTCAGGGTTAGGGTTATGTGTAGGGTAAGAGTTAGGTTTACGTCCAGGTTTAGGATTAGAGTTAGTGTTCTATTTAGGGTCAAGGTTAGAATTAGGGTTAGGGTTAGGATTAGGATTATGTTTAGGTTTAGATTCAGGGCTGTTGTAAGGGTTAAATATAGGGTTACAGATGGACTAGCGTTATGGTTAGGGTTAGTTTAAGGTAAGGGTTTGGGTTGGGTTTAGGTTTAAGGATAGGGTTAGGGTTTGGATGAAGTTTAGGCTAGGGTTAAGGTCATTTTTCTGGTTAGGGCTAGGGTTTGGGTTTGTGTTCACATTAGTGTTCAGGTTAGCTTTATGGTTTGGATTAGGGTTAGGGGTTATGTTTAGGTTTAGATTTAGGTATAGGGTTAGGTTTCGGGTGAACTTCAGGTTAAGTGTGAGGGTTAGGATTAGGGTTAGGATTATAGATAGTGTTAGACGTTAGCTTTAGGGTGTTGGGGTTAGGTTTATGGTTAGGGTAGGCTTAAGTTTAGGGTTAATATTAGTGTTAGGGTTAGATTAGGGTTACTGTTTGTGTTAGAGTTAGGGTTAGGAATAAGGTTAGGGATAGCATTATGTTTAGGGTTTGGGATACGGTTAAGGGTTAGGGTGACTTCCTGTTAGGTTTACATTTAAGGAGAGGGTTTAGGTTAATTGTTATGGTTAGGTTTAGAGTTAGAGTTAGAGTTAGGGTTAGGTGAAGTTTCCATTAATGGTGAGTGTTAGTGTTAAGGTTAGAGTTAGGGTTAAGGTTAGGGTTAGGTTAGGGTTAAGGTTCCTGCTAAGGCTAGGTTTACAGTAAAGGGTAGTGCTAACTTAGGGTTATGGTTAGGTTTAGAGTTAGAGTTAGTGCTAGCGTTTAGGGTTAGGGTCAAGTTTAGAGTTATTGTTAGCTTTAGGGTTAGGGTTAGGGTAGAGTTAAGATAGGGTTAATTTTAGGGTTAGGTAAGAGTTAGGTTTAGGTCAGGGTTAGGGCTAGTGTTAGGGATAGAGTTAGGGTTGGGGAAAGGATTAGGGGTTCGTGTGAGGGTTAGTGTTAGGTTCACAGTTAAGCTGATGTTTTAGGGTAGTACGGTTAGTGTTAGGGATAGAGTTAGGGGTAGGGTTAGGTTTATGCGTGGGATTAGGGTTACGGTCAGGGTCAGGGGGAGATTTAGTGTTGTGTTTAGGTTTCTTTTTTTAGTTTTAGGGTTAGAGTTAGCATGAAGTTTATGTTAAGTGTGAGGTTTAGGGTTGAGGGTTAGGGTTTAGGTTAGGGCCAGGGTTAGGTCTAGGTTTAGGTTTAGGGTTGGGGTTAGTGTTAGCGTTAGGGTTAGTTTTAGTTTTGGTTAGGGTTAGGGTTTGAATGAAATTAGGGTAGGTTTAGTGTTATGGTTAGGGTGAAATTTTGGCTAAGGGTGAGGGTTCGATTTAGGGTTAAGATTAGAGTTAGGGTGAGTGTTTAGGTTTACATTTAGGCTTATGTTTCGGTTTAGGCTAATGATTAGCCTCAGAGTTAGGGTTAGGGGTTAGTGTTTCTGTTAGGTTTAGGGTAGGGTTATATTTAGGGTTACGTTTAGGGTTAGGGTAAGAGTTAGAGTTAGGTTTACAGTTAAGTTGAGTGTTTTAGGTGTTACTGTTAGGGTTAGTGTTAAGGCTAGGGTTACGGTTAGATTTAGGGTTTAGTGGTTAGTATTAGGTGCAGGTTTATGGTAGGCTTCAAGTTAGGTTAAGGTTAGCTTAGGGTTAGGGTCATGGTTAGGATTAGGATTAGGTTTAGGGCGAGGGTTAGGGTCAGAGATATCGTAAGGGTTAGGTTTAGGGTCACAAGTGGGCCAAGGTTAAGGTTAGGGTTAGGTTTAGGGGCAGGGTTAGGGTTAAAGTTAAGGTTAGAATTAGGTTAAGGATAGGGTGAAGTTTAAGATAGGGTGAGGGTTAGGGTTTTGCTAAGGTTTGGGTTCATTTCGAGGTTAGTGTTAAGGTTATGTTTAGGGTTAGGATTAAGTTCATGGGTTCTGTTTAGTTTTAGGCTTAGGGTTAGATTTTAGGTGACTTTTACGTTAAATGTCACAGTTAGGGTTACGATTTGTGTTAGACATTGTGGTTGGGGTGAGGGTTAGGTCTAGGGTTAGGGTTGGGTAGGGTTAGGATTATGGTTATGGTATGGTATTGGGGTTAGAAGTGTAGTTTAAGGTTAGTGTTCAGGTGAGGGTTCCGGTTCCGCATTGTGGTTCTGGCCATGGTTAATTTTGGTTTAGGGGTATGGTTAGGTTTATGATTAGGTTTCAGGTTAGTGTTCGAGTTAGGGTGAGAGTTAGGGTTAATGTATGGGTTAGGCTTTGGTGTTAGGGGTCAGGGTTAGGGTTAGGGTTATCGTTAGGGCTCAGGGGTTCACGTTAGTGTTAGGGTTAGGGCTGGGGATAGCATTAGGGTTAGGGTTGGGGATACGGTTAGGGGTTAGGATGAGCATTACTGTTAGTTTTACAGTTAATGTGAGGGTTCAGGGTAAGTGTCGTCATTAGGGTTAGAGTTAGAGTTAGGGTTAGGTTTAGGGTTAGGGTTGGGTGTACGGTAAGATTTAGGTTTATGTCCAGGTTTAGGGTTAGAGTTAGTGTTCTATTTAGGGTCAAGGTTAGAGTTAGGGTTAGAGTTAGGATTAGGTCTAGGGTTAGGATTAGGATTAGGGTCAGGTTCAGGGCTATTGTAAGTCTTAGGTTTAGGGTTACAAATGGACTGGCGTTATGGTTAGAGTTAGGTTTAAGGTTAGGGTTTGGGTTCGGTTTAGGTTTACGGTGAAGGTTAGGGTTAGTGTTTGGATGAAGTTTAGGATGGGGTGAGGGTTATTTTTATGGTTAAGGCTAGAGTTTGGTTTTGTGTTCAGGTTAGTGTTAAGGTTAGGTTTAGGGTTCCGTAGGGTTAGGGGTTATGTTTAGGGTTAGCGTTAGGTTCAGGGTTAGTGTGAAGTTTAGGTTATGGTGAGGGTTAGAAATAGGTTTAGGAGTATAGATAGTGTTAGATGTTAGGTTTACGGTGTTAGGGTTAGGTTTATGGTTAGTGTAGGGTTCAGTTTAGGGTTAATAATAGGATTAGGGTTAGATTAGGGTTACTGTTCATATTAGAGTTAGGTTTAGGGATAAGTTTGGGGATAGCGTTATGTTTAGGGTTGGGGATACTGTTAAGGGTTAGGTTGAGGGTTAGGGTTAGGTTTGCACTTAAGGTGAGGGTTATGGTAATTGTTAAGGTTAGGGTTAGAGTTAGAGTCAGGCTTAAGTTTAGGGTGAAGTTTCCGTTAATAGTCAGGGTTAGGGTTAAGGTTAGATTAGGGTTAAGGTTAGTGTTAGGGATAGGTATAGATTTAGGGTTAGGGTTTGGGCAAGGTTAGGGTTAAGGTTAGGTTTACGGTAAATGGTAGGGCTTGGTTAGGGTTAGGTTCAGAGTTAGAGTTAGTGCTCGGGATAAGGGTTAGGGTTAGGGTCAGGTTTAGAGTTATTGTTAGGTTTAAGGTAAAGTTAAGGTTAGGGTTAAGTTTAGGGTTAGAGTAAGAGTTAGGTTTAGGTAAGTGTTCAGGCTAGGATGAGGGATAGCGTTAGGGTTAGGAAAAGGGTTAGGGGATCTTGTGAGTGTAAGTGTTAGGTTTACAATTAAGCTGATGTTTTAAGGTGTTACATTTAGGGGTAGGGTTAGGGTTAGGCCTAAAGATAGGGGATTGTTTAGGGTTAGGTTTAGTTTTAGGCTTAGGGTTAGGCTTATGTTTCAGGTGAAATTAGGTTAAGGATGAGGGTTAGGGTCAGGGTTAGGCTTTGGTGTTTGAGTTAAGTTTAGGGGTAGCTTTAGGGGGAGGTTTAGTGTTAGGGTTAGTTTTAGGTGTTAGGGTTAATATTTGGGTCAGATATAGGGTTAGGTTTAGGGTTAGGGCTAGGTTTAGGTTTAGGTTTAGGTTTAGGGTGAAGTTTAAGTTAAGGGTGAGAGTTGAGCTTAGGGTTAGAGTTAGTGATTAGGGTTAGGGTTAAGTTTAGGATGAAGTTTAAGGTTAAGGTTAGGTTTCGATTTAGGGTTAGGTTAAGTGTTAGGGTTAAGTCATGTTAAGTTTAGGACTAGGTGAAGGTTAGGGATAGGGTTAGGTTAAGGTTTGGGGTTAGGTTTTGATGTTAGGGTGAGGGTTATCTCTGGGTTTCCATTGAAGCTGAGTGTGTAGGGTAAGTTTTAGCGTTAGGAATAGGGTTAGAGTTAGATTTGGGGTCAGGGTTAGAGTCAAGTTTAGGGTTAGGTTTATGGTTAGGAGTAGGGCTAGGGTCAGGGTTGGGGGAGATTTAGTGTTATGTTTAGTTTTAGGGTTAGTGTTAGGGTGAAGTTTATGTTAAGCGTGAGGTTTAGGGTTGCGGTTACGGTTCAGGTTCAGGTCAGGGTTAGGGTTAGGTTTAGGTTTAGGGTTATGTTTAGTATTAGTTTTAGTTTTGTTTAGGGTTAGGGTTTGAATGAAGTTAGGGTAGGTTTAGGGTTTGGTTAGTGTGAAATTTTGCTTAAGAGTGAGGGTTCGGCTTAGGGTTAGGGTTTGAGTTATGGTTACTGGTTAAGGTTATGTTTAGGGTTTCGATTAGGTTTAGGCTAAGGATTTGGGTTAGAGTTAGGGTTAGGGGTTAGTGTTTCAGATAGGTTTAGGATAGGTTTGTACTTAGGGTCAAGTTTAGGGTTACGGTAAGAATTAGAGTTACGTTTACAGTTAGTTGAGGGTTTGGGTAAGTGTTACGATTTAGGTTATGGTTAGGGCCAGGGTTAGGGTTAGGGGTTAGGGTCAGGTTTAAGTTTATGATAGTCTTAAAGTTAGGTTAAGGTTAGGTTAGTGTTAGGGTCAGTGTTAGGATTAGGTTTAGGGCAAGGGTTAGGGTCAGAGATATTGTCAGGGTTATGTTTGGGGTCACAAGTGGGCCAAGGTTAAGGTTAGGGTTAAATTTAGAGTTAGCTTTAGGTTAGGAATAGGATGAAGTTTAAGATAGGTTGAGGTTAGGGTTATGCCTAAGATTTGGGTTCGTTTTCAGGTTAGTGTTAAGGTTGTGTTTAGGGTTAGAGCTAAGTTTACGGGTTTTGTTTAGTTTTAGGGTTAGGGTTAGATTTTAGGTTAGAGTTAAGTATAAAAGTTAGGGTTACGATTTGTGTTAGGCATTGTGGTTGGGGTGAGTGTTAGGTTTAGGGTTAGGGTTGGGTAGGTTTAGGATTATGCTTATGGTAAGGTGTCAGGAGTTAGAGGTGTTGTTTAGGGGTAGGGTTTGTGTGAGGGTTCTGGTTAGGCATTGTGGTTCCAGTCATGGATAGGTTTGGTTTAGGGTTAGGGTTAGGTTTAGGTTTATGATTAGTTTTCGGGTTAGACTTAGGGTTAATGTTTGGGTTAGGCTTTTGTCTTAGGGGTTAGGGTTTGTGTTAGGGTTAGTGTTATCATTAGGGCTTAGGGGTTTCAGGTTAGTGTTCTGCATAGGGCTAGGGTTAGCATTAGGGTTAGGGTTGGAGGATACTGTTAGGAGTTAGAGTTAGGGTTGTGGTTAGTTTTACAGCTAAGGTGAGGGTTTAGGGTAAGTGCTATGATTAGGGTTAGAGTTAGAGTTAGGTTTAGGTTCAGGGTTAGGGTTATGTGTAGGGTAAGAGTTAGGTTTACGTCCAGGTTTAGGATTAGAGTTAGTGTTCTATTTAGGGTCAAGGTTAGAATTAGGGTTAGGGTTAGGATTAGGATTATGTTTAGGTTTAGATTCAGGGCTGTTGTAAGGGTTAAATATAGGGTTACAGATGGACTAGCGTTATGGTTAGGGTTAGTTTAAGGTAAGGGTTTGGGTTGGGTTTAGGTTTAAGGATAGGGTTAGGGTTTGGATGAAGTTTAGGCTAGGGTTAAGGTCATTTTTATGGTTAGGGCTAGGGTTTGGGTTTGTGTTCACATTAGTGTTCAGGTTAGCTTTATGGTTTGGATTAGGGTTAGGGGTTATGTTTAGGTTTAGATTTAGGTATAGGGTTAGGTTTCGGGTGAACTTCAGGTTAAGTGTGAGGGTTAGGATTAGGGTTAGGATTATAGATAGTGTTAGACGTTAGCTTTAGGGTGTTGGGGTTAGGTTTATGGTTAGGGTAGGCTTAAGTTTAGGGTTAATATTAGTGTTAGGGTTAGATTAGGGTTACTGTTTGTGTTAGAGTTAGGGTTAGGAATAAGGTTAGGGATAGCATTATGTTTAGGGTTTGGGATACGGTTAAGGGTTAGGGTGACTGTTACTGTTAGGTTTACATTTAAGGAGAGGGTTTAGGTTAATTGTTATGGTTAGGTTTAGAGTTAGAGTTAGAGTTAGGGTTAGGTGAAGTTTCCATTAATGGTGAGTGTTAGTGTTAAGGTTAGAGTTAGGGTTAAGGTTAGGGTTAGGTTAGGGTTAAGGTTCCTGCTAAGGCTAGGTTTACAGTAAAGGGTAGTGCTAACTTAGGGTTATGGTTAGGTTTAGAGTTAGAGTTAGTGCTAGCGTTTAGGGTTAGGGTCAAGTTTAGAGTTATTGTTAGCTTTAGGGTTAGGGTTAGGGTAGAGTTAAGATAGGGTTAATTTTAGGGTTAGGTAAGAGTTAGGTTTAGGTCAGGGTTAGGGCTAGTGTTAGGGATAGAGTTAGGGTTGGGGAAAGGATTAGGGGTTCGTGTGAGGGTTAGTGTTAGGTTCACAGTTAAGCTGATGTTTTAGGGTAGTACGGTTAGTGTTAGGGATAGAGTTAGGGGTAGGGTTAGGTTTATGCGTGGGATTAGGGTTACGGTCAGGGTCAGGGGGAGATTTAGTGTTGTGTTTAGGTTTCTTTTTTTAGTTTTAGGGTTAGAGTTAGCATGAAGTTTATGTTAAGTGTGAGGTTTAGGGTTGAGGGTTAGGGTTTAGGTTAGGGCCAGGGTTAGGTCTAGGTTTAGGTTTAGGGTTGGGGTTAGTGTTAGCGTTAGGGTTAGTTTTAGTTTTGGTTAGGGTTAGGGTTTGAATGAAATTAGGGTAGGTTTAGTGTTATGGTTAGGGTGAAATTTTGGCTAAGGGTGAGGGTTCGATTTAGGGTTAAGATTAGAGTTAGGGTGAGTGTTTAGGTTTACATTTAGGCTTATGTTTCGGTTTAGGCTAATGATTAGCCTCAGAGTTAGGGTTAGGGGTTAGTGTTTCTGTTAGGTTTAGGGTAGGGTTATATTTAGGGTTACGTTTAGGGTTAGGGTAAGAGTTAGAGTTAGGTTTACAGTTAAGTTGAGTGTTTTAGGTGTTACTGTTAGGGTTAGTGTTAAGGCTAGGGTTACGGTTAGATTTAGGGTTTAGTGGTTAGTATTAGGTGCAGGTTTATGGTAGGCTTCAAGTTAGGTTAAGGTTAGCTTAGGGTTA
>NW_026974855.1:300000-410373 GCF_030014295.1 Loxodonta africana | reverse complement strand
CATAGAGAGATAGTATTTCTAACCCTAAAACTAACCGTTACAATAACTCTGATCCTAACCCTCACCCTAAACCTAATCCTAATCCGAACCCTGACCGTAACCCTAACCTACCCTTAACCCTAACTTAAACCCCGCCATAAACTCAAACCTAACCCTCATTCCTAACAGTAACTCTAACCATAACCCTAAACTGAACCCTCACCTTTAACCAAAATTTCACCCTACCCATAACCCTAAACCTACCCTAACTTCATTGCAATCCTAACCTTAACCTAAATTAAACCTAACCTGAACCTAACTCTACCCTAACCCTAAACCTAACCCCAAGCCTAACCCTGACCCTAACGTGAAACCTAACCCCTAACCCTAACCCTAACACTCACACTTAACATAAACTTCACCCTAACCCTAACCCTAAACTAAACATATACTAAATCTCCCCCAACTCTGACCCTGACCCTAATCCTAACCATAAACCTAACCCTAACCCTAAACTTAACCCTAACCCTGTCCCGAACTCTATCTCTAACCCTAATCCCTAACCTTAAACTTACCCTACACACTCAGCTTCAATGGAAACCATAGCACTAACCCTCACACTAACATCTAAACCTAAACCCTACCCTTAACCTAAGCCTATCTCTAACCTTAACCTAGCCCTAAACCTAACCATGATTTAAACCTAACACTTACCCTAACCCTAAAACTAATCTTAACCCTAAACCTAATCCTAACCTTAGCCCTAACCCTAACGCCTAATGCTGACGCTAAGCTCAACCCTCACCCTTAACTTAAACTTCACCCTAACCCTAACCCTAAACCGAACCCTATCCCTAAAGCTCACCCTAAACCTGACCCTAACATTAATCCAAACACCAACACCTAACCCTAACACTAATACTAACCCTCAACCTAACCCTAACCTGATCCTAACCTTCACTCAAACA
Source organism: Loxodonta africana (assembly GCF_030014295.1). NCBI lineage: Eukaryota > Metazoa > Chordata > Mammalia > Proboscidea > Elephantidae > Loxodonta > Loxodonta africana. The sequence goes on along the minus strand of NW_026974855.1, from coordinate 409,426 downwards.
CCTAACTCTAATATTTACCCTAACCCTAATCTTATCCTTCTCCCTAAACCTAAGCCTAACCCTAAAACTAAAACTAACCCTTAAACTATTTCGTCACTCTAGCCAAACCTAAACCTAACCCTAAGCCTCAATCTAACCCTGACCCTACCGAGAAACCGTAAAACATCAGCTTAACCGTAACCTAACACTAACCCTCACACGAACCCTAACCCTTTCCCTAAACCTAAGCCTATCCCTAATCCTAACCCTAACCCTGACCTAAAAGTAAACGTAACCTTACCCTAACCTAAACTTAACCCTAACCTTAACTCTACCCTAACCCTAACCCTTACAATTACTCTAAAGCTGACCCTAACCCTACACCCTAACTCTAAGTCTAAACCTAACCCTAACCTAGCCCTACCTTGGACCGTAAACCAAGCCTTAACCCTAACCTTCTCCCTACCCTAACCTAACCTTAAACCAAGTTCTAATACTGAGCTTAGTCCTAACTCTAACCTTAACCCTAACCCTTACACTAACCCTCACTATTACCTGAAAATTCACCCTAACCCTAACCCTAACCCTAACTCTAACCCTAACCATAGCACCTACCCTAAACCCTCACCTTAACTGTAAACCTAACCCTAAACCTCACCCTCACTCTAACCTCTAACCGTATCCCCAAATCTAAACCTAACGCTATCCCTAAACTTATTCCTAACCCTAACCCAAACACAAACACTAACCCTAATCTAACACTAACCCTAAACTTAACCCTACCCTAACCATAAACCTAACCCTAACGCCCTAAACCTAACTTCTAACACTAAGAATAATCCTCACCGTAATCCTAACCCTTTTCTTAACCCTCACCCTGAACCTAAACGTCACTCTAACCCTGAACCTAAATCTAACATTAACACTAAAAGTAAATCCTAACCTAACCCGAACCCTAAACCTAACCTTAACACTAACCTCAAAACAAAATCAAACTCTAGCCCTAACCATAATAAGCCTCGCCCCATCCTAAATTTCATCCAACCCTAACCTTAACCCTAAACCTAAACCTAACCCAAACCCTAACCTAAACCAAACTCTAACCATAACGCTACTCCACCTCTTACCCTAAAACTAAGCCTTTACATTAGCCCTGAATCTAACCCCAGACCTAGTCCGAATTCTAACCGTAGACCTAATCCTAAAACTAACCCAAACTCTAACCTTGATCCTAAATAGAACACTAACTCTAATTCGAAACCTGAACCTAAACTGAAATCTTACGCTACACCTAACCCTAAACCTAACCCTAACTCTAATCCTAAACATAACACTTACCCTAAACCCTCACCTTAACTGTGAAACTAACCATAACCCTCCACCCTAAACCCTAACAATATCCCCCAACCGTAACCCTATGGCTATCCTAACCCGAACACTAACCTGAATCCGTAAGCCCTAACGATAACACTAACCCTAACGCAAACCCTAACCCCTAACACCAAAGCCTAACCCAAACCTTAACACTGAACTCTCACCCGAACTCTAACACTAAACTTAAACCTAATCATAAACCTAACCCTAACCCAAAACTAAGCATGACCAGAACCACAATGACTAACCGGAACCCTCACCCAAACCCTAACCCTAAACTAAAACTGGAACCCCTAACACCTTACCATAACCAAAATCCTAACCCTAACCAACCTAACCCTAAACCTCACCCTCACCCCAACCGCAACGCCTAACACCAACCGTGACCCTAACCCTAACCGGAACACTAAACTTAACCCTAACCTAAAACCTAAAACTAAACCTAAAGCTAAACAGAACCCGTCAACTTTACCCTAACACGAAACACAACCTTAACACTAACCTGAAAACTAAAACAAACCTTAGCCATACCCTAACCCTAACCCTCACCCTCACCCTATCTTAAACTTCACCGTATCCCTAACCTAAAGCTCACCCTAACTCTAAACCTGTCCCTTACCCCGAAACCTAACCCTAATCTTAACCTTGGCCCACCTCTAACCCTAAAACTAACCGTTACAATAACTCTGATCCTAACCCTCACCCTAAACCTAATCCTAATCCTAACCCTGACCGTAACCCTAACCTAACCTTAACCCTAACTTTAACCCCGCCATAAACTCAAACCTAACCCTCATTCCTAACAGTAACTCTAACCATAACCCTAAACTGAACCCTCACCTTTACCAAAATTTCACCCTACCCATAACCCTAAACCTACCCTAACTTCATTGCAATCCTAACCTTAACCTAATTAAACCTAACCCTGAACCTAACTCTAACCCTAACCCTAAACCTAACCCCAAGCCTAACCCTGACCCTAACGTGAAACCTAACCCCTAACCCTAACCCTAACTCTCACACTTAACATAAACTTCACCCTAACCCTAACACTAAACTAAACATAATACTAAATCTCCCCCAACTCTGACCCTGACCCTAAGCCTAACCATAAACCTAACCCTAACCCTAAACTTAACCCTAACCCTGTCCCGAACTCTATCTCTAACCCTAATCCTAACCTTAAAACTTACCCTACACACTCAGCTTCAATGGAAACCTAGCACTAACCCTCACACTAACATCTAAACCTAAACCCTACCCTTAACCTAAGTCTATCTCTAACCTTAACCTAGCCCTAAACCTAACCATGACTTAAACCTAACACTTACCCTAACCCTAAAACTAATCTTAACCCTAAAACTAATCCTAACCTTAACCCTAACCCTAACGCCTAATGCTGACGCTAAGCTCAACCCTCACCCTTAACTTAAACTTCACCCTAACCCTAACCCTAAACCGAACCCTATCCCTAAAGCTCACCCTAAACCTGACCCTAACATTAATCCAAACACCAAAACCTAACCCTAACACTAATACTAACCCTCAACCTAACCCTAACCTGATCCTAACCTTCACTCAAACACCTAACTCTAATATTTACCCGAACCCTAATCTTATCCTTCTCCCTAAACCTAAGCCTAACCCTAAAACTAAAACTAACCCTAAACTATTCCCTCACTCTAGCCAAAACCTAAACCTAACCCTAAGCCTCAATCTAACCCTGACCCTAACCGAGAAACCGTAAAACATCAGCTTAACCGTAAACCTAACACTAACCCTCACACGAACCCTAACCCTTTCCCTAAACCTAAGCCTATCCCTAATCCTAACCCTAACCCTGACCTAAACGTAACCCTTACCCTAACCCTAAACTTAACCCTAACCTTAACTCTACCCTAACCCTAACCCTTACAATTACTCTAAAGCTGACCCTAACCCTACACCCTAACTCTAACTCTAAACCTAACCCTAACCTAGCCCTACCTTGGACCGTAAACCAAGCCTTAACCCTAACCTTCTCCCTACCCTAACCTAACCTTAAACCAAATTCTAATACTAAGCTTAGTCCTAACTCTAACCTTAACCCTAACCCTTACACTAACCCTCACTATTACCTGAAAATTCACCCTAACCCTAACCCTAACCCTAACTCTAACTCTAACCCTAACCATAGCACCTACCCTAAACCCTCACCTTAACTGTAAACCTAACCCTAAACCTCACCCTCACTCTAACCTCTAACCGTATCCCCAAATCTAAACCTAACGCTATCCCTAAACTTATTCCTCACCCTAACCCAAACACAAACACTAACCCTAATCTAACACTAACCCTAAACTTAACCCTACCCTAACCATAAACCTAACCCTAACGCCCTAAACCTAACTTCTAACACTAAGAATAATCCTCACCGTAATCCTAACCCTTTTCTTAACCCTCACCCTGAACCTAAACGTCACTCTAACCCTGAACCTAAATCTAACATTAACACTAAAAGTAAATCCTAACCCTAACCCGAACCCTAAACCTAACCTTAACACTAACCTCAAAACAAAATCAAACTCTAGCCCTAACCATAATAAGCCTCGCCCCATCCTAAATTTCATCCAACCCTAACCTTAACCCTAAACCTAAACCTAACCCAAACCCTAACCTTAAACCAAACTCTAACCATAACGCTACTCCACCTCTTACCCTAAAACTAAGCCTTACATTAGCCCTGAATCTAACCCCAGACCTAGTCCGAATTCTAACCGTAGACCTAATCCTAAAACTAACCCAAACTCTAACCTTGATCCTAAATAGAACACTAACTCTAATTCGAAACCTGAACCTAAACTGAAATCTTACGCTACACCTAACCCTAAACCTAACCCTAACTCTAATCCTAAACATAACACTTACCCTAAACCCTCACCTTAACTGTGAAACTAACCATAACCCTCACCCTAAACCCTAACAATATCCCCCAACCGTAACCCTATGGCTATCCCTAACCCGAACACTAACCTGAATCCCTAAGCCCTAACGATAACACTAACCCTAACGCAAACCCTAACCCCTAACACCAAAGCCTAACCCAAACCTTAACACTAACTCTCACCCGAACTCTAACACTAAACTTAAACCTAATCATAAACCTAACCCTAACCCAAAACTAAGCATGACCAGAACCACAATGACTAACCGGAACCCTCACCCAAACCCTAACCCGAAACTAAAACTGGAACCCCTAACACCTTACCATAACCAAAATCCTAACCCTAACCAAACCTAACCCTAAACCTCACCCTCACCCCAACCGCAACGCCTAACACCAACCGTGACCCTAACCCTAACCGGAACACTAAACTTAACCCTAACCTAAAACCTAAAACTAACCCTAAAGCTAAACAGAACCCGTTAACTTTACCCTAACACGAAACACAACCTTAACACTAACCTGAAAACTAAACCAAACCTTAGCCATAACCCTAACCCTAACCCTCACCCTCACCCTATCTTAAACTTCACCGTATCCCTAACCTAAAGCTCACCCTAACTCTAAACCTGTCCCTACCCCGAAACCTAACCCTAATCTTAACCTTGGCCCACCTCTAACCCTAAAACTAACCGTTACAATAACTCTGATCCTAACCCTCACCCTAAACCTAATCCTAATCCGAACCCTGACCGTAACCCTAACCTAACCTTAACCCTAACTTTAACCCCGCCATAAACTCAAACCTAACCCTCATTCCTAACAGTAACTCTAACCATAACCCTAAACTGAACCCTCACCTTTAACCAAAATTTCACCCTACCCATAACCCTAAACCTACCCTAACTTCATTGCAATCCTAACCTTAACCTAAATTAAACCTAACCCTGAACCTAACTCTAACCCTAACCCTAAACCTAACCCCAACCCTAACCCTGACCCTAACGTGAAACCTAACCCCTAACCCTAACCCTAACTCTCACACTTAACATAAACTTCACCCTAACCCTAACACTAAAACTAAACATAATACTAAATCTCCCCCAACTCTGACCCTGACCCTAATCCTAACCATAAACCTAACCCTAACCCTAAACTTAACCCTAACCCTGTCCCGAACTCTATCTCTAACCCTAATCCTAACCTTAAAACTTACCCTACACACTCAGCTTCAATGGAAACCTAGCACTAACCCTCACACTAACATCTAAACCTAAACCCTACCCTTAACCTAAGTCTATCTCTAACCTTAACCTAGCCCTAAACCTAACCATGACTTAAACCTAACACTTACCCTAACCCTAAAACTAATCTTAACCCTAAAACTAATCTTAACCTTAACCCTAACCCTAACGCCTAATGCTGACGCTAAGCTCAACCCTCACCCTTAACTTAAACTTCACCCTAACCCTAACCCTAAACCGAACCCTATCCCTAAAGCTCACCCTAAACCTGACCCTAACATTAATCCAAACACCAAAACCTAACCCTAACACTAATACTAACCCTCAACCTAACCCTAACCTGATCCTAACCTTCACTCAAACACCTAACTCTAATATTTACCCGAACCCTAATCTTATCCTTCTCCCTAAACCTAAGCCTAACCCTAAAACTAAAACTAACCCTAAACTATTCCCTCACTCTAGCCAAAACCTAAACCTAACCCTAAGCCTCAATCTAACCCTGACCCTAACCGAGAAACCGTAAAACATCAGCTTAACCGTAAACCTAACACTAACCCTCACACGAACCCTAACCCTTTCCCTAAACCTAAGCCTATCCCTAATCCTAACCCTAACCCTGACCTAAACGTAACCCTTACCCTAACCCTAAACTTAACCCTAACCTTAACTCTACCCTAACCCTAACCCTTACAATTACTCTAAAGCTGACCCTAACCCTACACCCTAACTCTAACTCTAAACCTAACCCTAACCTAGCCCTACCTTGGACCGTAAACCAAGCCTTAACCCTAACCTTCTCCCTACCCTAACCTAACCTTAAACCAAATTCTAATACTAAGCTTAGTCCTAACTCTAACCTTAACCCTAACCCTTACACTAACCCTCACTATTACCTGAAAATTCACCCTAACCCTAACCCTAACCCTAACTCTAACTCTAACCCTAACCATAGCACCTACCCTAAACCCTCACCTTAACTGTAAACCTAACCCTAAACCTCACCCTCACTCTAACCTCTAACCGTATCCCCAAATCTAAACCTAACGCTATCCCTAAACTTATTCCTCACCCTAACCCAAACACAAACACTAACCCTAATCTAACACTAACCCTAAACTTAACCCTACCCTAACCATAAACCTAACCCTAACGCCCTAAACCTAACTTCTAACACTAAGAATAATCCTCACCGTAATCCTAACCCTTTTCTTAACCCTCACCCTGAACCTAAACGTCACTCTAACCCTGAACCTAAATCTAACATTAACACTAAAAGTAAATCCTAACCCTAACCCGAACCCTAAACCTAACCTTAACACTAACCTCAAAACAAAATCAAACTCTAGCCCTAACCATAATAAGCCTCGCCCCATCCTAAATTTCATCCAACCCTAACCTTAACCCTAAACCTAAACCTAACCCAAACCCTAACCTTAAACCAAACTCTAACCATAACGCTACTCCACCTCTAACCCTAAAACTAAGCCTTACATTAGCCCTGAATCTAACCCCAGACCTAGTCCGAATTCTAACCGTAGACCTAATCCTAAAACTAACCCAAACTCTAACCTTGATCCTAAATAGAACACTAACTCTAATTCGAAACCTGAACCTAAACTGAAATCTTACGCTACACCTAACCCTAAACCTAACCCTAACTCTAATCCTAAACATAACACTTACCCTAAACCCTCACCTTAACTGTGAAACTAACCATAACCCTCACCCTAAACCCTAACAATATCCCCCAACCGTAACCCTATGGCTATCCCTAACCCGAACACTAACCTGAATCCCTAAGCCCTAACGATAACACTAACCCTAACGCAAACCCTAACCCCTAACACCAAAGCCTAACCCAAACCTTAACACTAACTCTCACCCGAACTCTAACACTAAACTTAAACCTAATCATAAACCTAACCCTAACCCAAAACTAAGCATGACCAGAACCACAATGACTAACCGGAACCCTCACCCAAACCCTAACCCGAAACTAAAACTGGAACCCCTAACACCTTACCATAACCAAAATCCTAACCCTAACCAAACCTAACCCTAAACCTCACCCTCACCCCAACCGCAACGCCTAACACCAACCGTGACCCTAACCCTAACCGTAACACTAAACTTAACCCTAACCTAAAACCTAAAACTAACCCTAAAGCTAAACAGAACCCGTCAACTTTACCCTAACACGAAACACAACCTTAACACTAACCTGAAAACTAAACCAAACCTTAGCCATAACCCTAACCCTAACCCTCACCCTCACCCTATCTTAAACTTCACCGTATCCCTAACCTAAAGCTCACCCTAACTCTAAACCTGTCCCTACCCCGAAACCTAACCCTAATCTTAACCTTGGCCCACCTCTAACCCTAAAACTAACCGTTACAATAACTCTGATCCTAACCCTCACCCTAAACCTAATCCTAATCCGAACCCTGACCGTAACCCTAACCTAACCTTAACCCTAACTTTAACCCCGCCATAAACTCAAACCTAACCCTCATTCCTAACAGTAACTCTAACCATAACCCTAAACTGAACCCTCACCTTTAACCAAAATTTCACCCTACCCATAACCCTAAACCTACCCTAACTTCATTGCAATCCTAACCTTAACCTAAATTAAACCTAACCCTGAACCTAACTCTAATCCTAACCCTAAACCTAACCCCAACCCTAACCCTGACCCTAACGTGAAACCTAACCCCTAACCCTAACCCTAACTCTCACACTTAACATAAACTTCACCCTAACCCTAACACTAAAACTAAACATAATACTAAATCTCCCCCAACTCTGACCCTGACCCTAATCCTAACCATAAACCTAACCCTAACCCTAAACTTAACCCTAACCCTGTCCCGAACTCTATCTCTAACCCTAATCCTAACCTTAAAACTTACCCTACACACTCAGCTTCAATGGAAACCTAGCACTAACCCTCACACTAACATCTAAACCTAAACCCTACCCTTAACCTAAGTCTATCTCTAACCTTAACCTAGCCCTAAACCTAACCATGACTTAAACCTAACACTTACCCTAACCCTAAAACTAATCTTAACCCTAAAACTAATCTTAACCTTAACCCTAACCCTAACGCCTAATGCTGACGCTAAGCTCAACCCTCACCCTTAACTTAAACTTCACCCTAACCCTAACCCTAAACCGAACCCTATCCCTAAAGCTCACCCTAAACCTGACCCTAACATTAATCCAAACACCAAAACCTAACCCTAACACTAATACTAACCCTCAACCTAACCCTAACCTGATCCTAACCTTCACTCAAACACCTAACTCTAATATTTACCCGAACCCTAATCTTATCCTTCTCCCTAAACCTAAGCCTAACCCTAAAACTAAAACTAACCCTAAACTATTCCCTCACTCTAGCCAAAACCTAAACCTAACCCTAAGCCTCAATCTAACCCTGACCCTAACCGAGAAACCGTAAAACATCAGCTTAACCGTAAACCTAACACTAACCCTCACACGAACCCTAACCCTTTCCCTAAACCTAAGCCTATCCCTAATCCTAACCCTAACCCTGACCTAAACGTAACCCTTACCCTAACCCTAAACTTAACCCTAACCTTAACTCTACCCTAACCCTAACCCTTACAATTACTCTAAAGCTGACCCTAACCCTACACCCTAACTCTAACTCGAAACCTAACCCTAACCTAGCCCTACCTTGGACCGTAAACCAAGCCTTAACCCTAACCTTCTCCCTACCCTAACCTAACCTTAAACCAAATTCTAATACTAAGCTTAGTCCTAACTCTAACCTTAACCCTAACCCTTACACTAACCCTCACTATTACCTGAAAATTCACCCTAACCCTAACCCTAACCCTAACTCTAACTCTAACCCTAACCATAGCACCTACCCTAAACCCTCACCTTAACTGTAAACCTAACCCTAAACCTCACCCTCACTCTAACCTCTAACCGTATCCCCAAATCTAAACCTAACGCTATCCCTAAACTTATTCCTCACCCTAACCCAAACACAAACACTAACCCTAATCTAACACTAACCCTAAACTTAACCCTACCCTAACCATAAACCTAACCCTAACGCCCTAAACCTAACTTCTAACACTAAGAATAATCCTCACCGTAATCCTAACCCTTTTCTTAACCCTCACCCTGAACCTAAACGTCACTCTAACCCTGAACCTAAATCTAACATTAACACTAAAAGTAAATCCTAACCCTAACCCGAACCCTAAACCTAACCTTAACACTAACCTCAAAACAAAATCAAACTCTAGCCCTAACCATAATAAGCCTCGCCCCATCCTAAATTTCATCCAACCCTAACCTTAACCCTAAACCTAAACCTAACCCAAACCCTAACCTTAAACCAAACTCTAACCATAACGCTACTCCACCTCTAACCCTAAAACTAAGCCTTACATTAGCCCTGAATCTAACCCCAGACCTAGTCCGAATTCTAACCGTAGACCTAATCCTAAAACTAACCCAAACTCTAACCTTGATCCTAAATAGAACACTAACTCTAATTCGAAACCTGAACCTAAACTGAAATCTTACGCTACACCTAACCCTAAACCTAACCCTAACTCTAATCCTAAACATAACACTTACCCTAAACCCTCACCTTAACTGTGAAACTAACCATAACCCTCACCCTAAACCCTAACAATATCCCCCAACCGTAACCCTATGGCTATCCCTAACCCGAACACTAACCTGAATCCCTAAGCCCTAACGATAACACTAACCCTAACGCAAACCCTAACCCCTAACACCAAAGCCTAACCCAAACCTTAACACTAACTCTCACCCGAACTCTAACACTAAACTTAAACCTAATCATAAACCTAACCCTAACCCAAAACTAAGCATGACCAGAACCACAATGACTAACCGGAACCCTCACCCAAACCCTAACCCTAAACTAAAACTGGAACCCCTAACACCTTACCATAACCAAAATCCTAACCCTAACCAAACCTAACCCTAAACCTCACCCTCACCCCAACCGCAACGCCTAACACCAACCGTGACCCTAACCCTAACCGTAACACTAAACTTAACCCTAACCTAAAACCTAAAACTAACCCTAAAGCTAAACAGAACCCGTCAACTTTACCCTAACACGAAACACAACCTTAACACTAACCTGAAAACTAAACCAAACCTTAGCCATAACCCTAACCCTAACCCTCACCCTCACCCTATCTTAAACTTCACCGTATCCCTAACCTAAAGCTCACCCTAACTCTAAACCTGTCCCTACCCCGAAACCTAACCCTAATCTTAACCTTGGCCCACCTCTAACCCTAAAACTAACCGTTACAATAACTCTGATCCTAACCCTCACCCTAAACCTAATCCTAATCCGAACCCTGACCGTAACCCTAACCTAACCTTAACCCTAACTTTAACCCCGCCATAAACTCAAACCTAACCCTCATTCCTAACAGTAACTCTAACCATAACCCTAAACTGAACCCTCACCTTTAACCAAAATTTCACCCTACCCATAACCCTAAACCTACCCTAACTTCATTGCAATCCTAACCTTAACCTAAATTAAACCTAACCCTGAACCTAACTCTAACCCTAACCCTAAACCTAACCCCAACCCTAACCCTGACCCTAACGTGAAACCTAACCCCTAACCCTAACCCTAACTCTCACACTTAACATAAACTTCACCCTAACCCTAACACTAAAACTAAACATAATACTAAATCTCCCCCAACTCTGACCCTGACCCTAATCCTAACCATAAACCTAACCCTAACCCTAAACTTAACCCTAACCCTGTCCCGAACTCTATCTCTAACCCTAATCCTAACCTTAAAACTTACCCTACACACTCAGCTTCAATGGAAACCTAGCACTAACCCTCACACTAACATCTAAACCTAAACCCTACCCTTAACCTAAGTCTATCTCTAACCTTAACCTAGCCCTAAACCTAACCATGACTTAAACCTAACACTTACCCTAACCCTAAAACTAATCTTAACCCTAAAACTAATCTTAACCTTAACCCTAACCCTAACGCCTAATGCTGACGCTAAGCTCAACCCTCACCCTTAACTTAAACTTCACCCTAACCCTAACCCTAAACCGAACCCTATCCCTAAAGCTCACCCTAAACCTGACCCTAACATTAATCCAAACACCAAAACCTAACCCTAACACTAATACTAACCCTCAACCTAACCCTAACCTGATCCTAACCTTCACTCAAACACCTAACTCTAATATTTACCCGAACCCTAATCTTATCCTTCTCCCTAAACCTAAGCCTAACCCTAAAACTAAAACTAACCCTAAACTATTCCCTCACTCTAGCCAAAACCTAAACCTAACCCTAAGCCTCAATCTAACCCTGACCCTAACCGAGAAACCGTAAAACATCAGCTTAACCGTAAACCTAACACTAACCCTCACACGAACCCTAACCCTTTCCCTAAACCTAAGCCTATCCCTAATCCTAACCCTAACCCTGACCTAAACGTAACCCTTACCCTAACCCTAAACTTAACCCTAACCTTAACTCTACCCTAACCCTAACCCTTACAATTACTCTAAAGCTGACCCTAACCCTACACCCTAACTCTAACTCGAAACCTAACCCTAACCTAGCCCTACCTTGGACCGTAAACCAAGCCTTAACCCTAACCTTCTCCCTACCCTAACCTAACCTTAAACCAAATTCTAATACTAAGCTTAGTCCTAACTCTAACCTTAACCCTAACCCTTACACTAACCCTCACTATTACCTGAAAATTCACCCTAACCCTAACCCTAACCCTAACTCTAACTCTAACCCTAACCATAGCACCTACCCTAAACCCTCACCTTAACTGTAAACCTAACCCTAAACCTCACCCTCACTCTAACCTCTAACCGTATCCCCAAATCTAAACCTAACGCTATCCCTAAACTTATTCCTCACCCTAACCCAAACACAAACACTAACCCTAATCTAACACTAACCCTAAACTTAACCCTACCCTAACCATAAACCTAACCCTAACGCCCTAAACCTAACTTCTAACACTAAGAATAATCCTCACCGTAATCCTAACCCTTTTCTTAACCCTCACCCTGAACCTAAACGTCACTCTAACCCTGAACCTAAATCTAACATTAACACTAAAAGTAAATCCTAACCCTAACCCGAACCCTAAACCTAACCTTAACACTAACCTCAAAACAAAATCAAACTCTAGCCCTAACCATAATAAGCCTCGCCCCATCCTAAATTTCATCCAACCCTAACCTTAACCCTAAACCTAAACCTAACCCAAACCCTAACCTTAAACCAAACTCTAACCATAACGCTACTCCACCTCTAACCCTAAAACTAAGCCTTACATTAGCCCTGAATCTAACCCCAGACCTAGTCCGAATTCTAACCGTAGACCTAATCCTAAAACTAACCCAAACTCTAACCTTGATCCTAAATAGAACACTAACTCTAATTCGAAACCTGAACCTAAACTGAAATCTTACGCTACACCTAACCCTAAACCTAACCCTAACTCTAATCCTAAACATAACACTTACCCTAAACCCTCACCTTAACTGTGAAACTAACCATAACCCTCACCCTAAACCCTAACAATATCCCCCAACCGTAACCCTATGGCTATCCCTAACCCGAACACTAACCTGAATCCCTAAGCCCTAACGATAACACTAACCCTAACGCAAACCCTAACCCCTAACACCAAAGCCTAACCCAAACCTTAACACTAACTCTCACCCGAACTCTAACACTAAACTTAAACCTAATCATAAACCTAACCCTAACCCAAAACTAAGCATGACCAGAACCACAATGACTAACCGGAACCCTCACCCAAACCCTAACCCTAAACTAAAACTGGAACCCCTAACACCTTACCATAACCAAAATCCTAACCCTAACCAAACCTAACCCTAAACCTCACCCTCACCCCAACCGCAACGCCTAACACCAACCGTGACCCTAACCCTAACCGTAACACTAAACTTAACCCTAACCTAAAACCTAAAACTAACCCTAAAGCTAAACAGAACCCGTCAACTTTACCCTAACACGAAACACAACCTTAACACTAACCTGAAAACTAAACCAAACCTTAGCCATAACCCTAACCCTAACCCTCACCCTCACCCTATCTTAAACTTCACCGTATCCCTAACCTAAAGCTCACCCTAACTCTAAACCTGTCCCTACCCCGAAACCTAACCCTAATCTTAACCTTGGCCCACCTCTAACCCTAAAACTAACCGTTACAATAACTCTGATCCTAACCCTCACCCTAAACCTAATCCTAATCCGAACCCTGACCGTAACCCTAACCTAACCTTAACCCTAACTTTAACCCCGCCATAAACTCAAACCTAACCCTCATTCCTAACAGTAACTCTAACCATAACCCTAAACTGAACCCTCACCTTTAACCAAAATTTCACCCTACCCATAACCCTAAACCTACCCTAACTTCATTGCAATCCTAACCTTAACCTAAATTAAACCTAACCCTGAACCTAACTCTAACCCTAACCCTAAACCTAACCCCAACCCTAACCCTGACCCTAACGTGAAACCTAACCCCTAACCCTAACCCTAACTCTCACACTTAACATAAACTTCACCCTAACCCTAACACTAAAACTAAACATAATACTAAATCTCCCCCAACTCTGACCCTGACCCTAATCCTAACCATAAACCTAACCCTAACCCTAAACTTAACCCTAACCCTGTCCCGAACTCTATCTCTAACCCTAATCCTAACCTTAAAACTTACCCTACACACTCAGCTTCAATGGAAACCTAGCACTAACCCTCACACTAACATCTAAACCTAAACCCTACCCTTAACCTAAGTCTATCTCTAACCTTAACCTAGCCCTAAACCTAACCATGACTTAAACCTAACACTTACCCTAACCCTAAAACTAATCTTAACCCTAAAACTAATCTTAACCTTAACCCTAACCCTAACGCCTAATGCTGACGCTAAGCTCAACCCTCACCCTTAACTTAAACTTCACCCTAACCCTAACCCTAAACCGAACCCTATCCCTAAAGCTCACCCTAAACCTGACCCTAACATTAATCCAAACACCAAAACCTAACCCTAACACTAATACTAACCCTCAACCTAACCCTAACCTGATCCTAACCTTCACTCAAACACCTAACTCTAATATTTACCCGAACCCTAATCTTATCCTTCTCCCTAAACCTAAGCCTAACCCTAAAACTAAAACTAACCCTAAACTATTCCCTCACTCTAGCCAAAACCTAAACCTAACCCTAAGCCTCAATCTAACCCTGACCCTAACCGAGAAACCGTAAAACATCAGCTTAACCGTAAACCTAACACTAACCCTCACACGAACCCTAACCCTTTCCCTAAACCTAAGCCTATCCCTAATCCTAACCCTAACCCTGACCTAAACGTAACCCTTACCCTAACCCTAAACTTAACCCTAACCTTAACTCTACCCTAACCCTAACCCTTACAATTACTCTAAAGCTGACCCTAACCCTACACCCTAACTCTAACTCTAAACCTAACCCTAACCTAGCCCTACCTTGGACCGTAAACCAAGCCTTAACCCTAACCTTCTCCCTACCCTAACCTAACCTTAAACCAAATTCTAATACTAAGCTTAGTCCTAACTCTAACCTTAACCCTAACCCTTACACTAACCCTCACTATTACCTGAAAATTCACCCTAACCCTAACCCTAACCCTAACTCTAACTCTAACCCTAACCATAGCACCTACCCTAAACCCTCACCTTAACTGTAAACCTAACCCTAAACCTCACCCTCACTCTAACCTCTAACCGTATCCCCAAATCTAAACCTAACGCTATCCCTAAACTTATTCCTCACCCTAACCCAAACACAAACACTAACCCTAATCTAACACTAACCCTAAACTTAACCCTACCCTAACCATAAACCTAACCCTAACGCCCTAAACCTAACTTCTAACACTAAGAATAATCCTCACCGTAATCCTAACCCTTTTCTTAACCCTCACCCTGAACCTAAACGTCACTCTAACCCTGAACCTAAATCTAACATTAACACTAAAAGTAAATCCTAACCCTAACCCGAACCCTAAACCTAACCTTAACACTAACCTCAAAACAAAATCAAACTCTAGCCCTAACCATAATAAGCCTCGCCCCATCCTAAATTTCATCCAACCCTAACCTTAACCCTAAACCTAAACCTAACCCAAACCCTAACCTTAAACCAAACTCTAACCATAACGCTACTCCACCTCTAACCCTAAAACTAAGCCTTACATTAGCCCTGAATCTAACCCCAGACCTAGTCCGAATTCTAACCGTAGACCTAATCCTAAAACTAACCCAAACTCTAACCTTGATCCTAAATAGAACACTAACTCTAATTCGAAACCTGAACCTAAACTGAAATCTTACGCTACACCTAACCCTAAACCTAACCCTAACTCTAATCCTAAACATAACACTTACCCTAAACCCTCACCTTAACTGTGAAACTAACCATAACCCTCACCCTAAACCCTAACAATATCCCCCAACCGTAACCCTATGGCTATCCCTAACCCGAACACTAACCTGAATCCCTAAGCCCTAACGATAACACTAACCCTAACGCAAACCCTAACCCCTAACACCAAAGCCTAACCCAAACCTTAACACTAACTCTCACCCGAACTCTAACACTAAACTTAAACCTAATCATAAACCTAACCCTAACCCAAAACTAAGCATGACCAGAACCACAATGACTAACCAGAACCCTCACCCAAACCCTAACCCTAAACTAAAACTGGAACCCCTAACACCTTACCATAACCAAAATCCTAACCCTAACCAAACCTAACCCTAAACCTCACCCTCACCCCAACCGCAACGCCTAACACCAACCGTGACCCTAACCCTAACCGTAACACTAAACTTAACCCTAACCTAAAACCTAAAACTAACCCTAAAGCTAAACAGAACCCGTCAACTTTACCCTAACACGAAACACAACCTTAACACTAACCTGAAAACTAAACCAAACCTTAGCCATAACCCTAACCCTAACCCTCACCCTCACCCTATCTTAAACTTCACCGTATCCCTAACCTAAAGCTCACCCTAACTCTAAACCTGTCCCTACCCCGAAACCTAACCCTAATCTTAACCTTGGCCCACCTCTAACCCTAAAACTAACCGTTACAATAACTCTGATCCTAACCCTCACCCTAAACCTAATCCTAATCCGAACCCTGACCGTAACCCTAACCTAACCTTAACCCTAACTTTAACCCCGCCATAAACTCAAACCTAACCCTCATTCCTAACAGTAACTCTAACCATAACCCTAAACTGAACCCTCACCTTTAACCAAAATTTCACCCTACCCATAACCCTAAACCTACCCTAACTTCATTGCAATCCTAACCTTAACCTAAATTAAACCTAACCCTGAACCTAACTCTAACCCTAACCCTAAACCTAACCCCAACCCTAACCCTGACCCTAACGTGAAACCTAACCCCTAACCCTAACCCTAACTCTCACACTTAACATAAACTTCACCCTAACCCTAACACTAAAACTAAACATAATACTAAATCTCCCCCAACTCTGACCCTGACCCTAATCCTAACCATAAACCTAACCCTAACCCTAAACTTAACCCTAACCCTGTCCCGAACTCTATCTCTAACCCTAATCCTAACCTTAAAACTTACCCTACACACTCAGCTTCAATGGAAACCTAGCACTAACCCTCACACTAACATCTAAACCTAAACCCTACCCTTAACCTAAGTCTATCTCTAACCTTAACCTAGCCCTAAACCTAACCATGACTTAAACCTAACACTTACCCTAACCCTAAAACTAATCTTAACCCTAAAACTAATCTTAACCTTAACCCTAACCCTAACGCCTAATGCTGACGCTAAGCTCAACCCTCACCCTTAACTTAAACTTCACCCTAACCCTAACCCTAAACCGAACCCTATCCCTAAAGCTCACCCTAAACCTGACCCTAACATTAATCCAAACACCAAAACCTAACCCTAACACTAATACTAACCCTCAACCTAACCCTAACCTGATCCTAACCTTCACTCAAACACCTAACTCTAATATTTACCCGAACCCTAATCTTATCCTTCTCCCTAAACCTAAGCCTAACCCTAAAACTAAAACTAACCCTAAACTATTCCCTCACTCTAGCCAAAACCTAAACCTAACCCTAAGCCTCAATCTAACCCTGACCCTAACCGAGAAACCGTAAAACATCAGCTTAACCGTAAACCTAACACTAACCCTCACACGAACCCTAACCCTTTCCCTAAACCTAAGCCTATCCCTAATCCTAACCCTAACCCTGACCTAAACGTAACCCTTACCCTAACCCTAAACTTAACCCTAACCTTAACTCTACCCTAACCCTAACCCTTACAATTACTCTAAAGCTGACCCTAACCCTACACCCTAACTCTAACTCTAAACCTAACCCTAACCTAGCCCTACCTTGGACCGTAAACCAAGCCTTAACCCTAACCTTCTCCCTACCCTAACCTAACCTTAAACCAAATTCTAATACTAAGCTTAGTCCTAACTCTAACCTTAACCCTAACCCTTACACTAACCCTCACTATTACCTGAAAATTCACCCTAACCCTAACCCTAACCCTAACTCTAACTCTAACCCTAACCATAGCACCTACCCTAAACCCTCACCTTAACTGTAAACCTAACCCTAAACCTCACCCTCACTCTAACCTCTAACCGTATCCCCAAATCTAAACCTAACGCTATCCCTAAACTTATTCCTCACCCTAACCCAAACACAAACACTAACCCTAATCTAACACTAACCCTAAACTTAACCCTACCCTAACCATAAACCTAACCCTAACGCCCTAAACCTAACTTCTAACACTAAGAATAATCCTCACCGTAATCCTAACCCTTTTCTTAACCCTCACCCTGAACCTAAACGTCACTCTAACCCTGAACCTAAATCTAACATTTACACTAAAAGTAAATCCTAACCCTAACCCGAACCCTAAACCTAACCTTAACACTAACCTCAAAACAAAATCAAACTCTAGCCCTAACCATAATAAGCCTCGCCCCATCCTAAATTTCATCCAACCCTAACCTTAACCCTAAACCTAAACCTAACCCAAACCCTAACCTTAAACCAAACTCTAACCATAACGCTACTCCACCTCTAACCCTAAAACTAAGCCTTACATTAGCCCTGAATCTAACCCCAGACCTAGTCCGAATTCTAACCGTAGACCTAATCCTAAAACTAACCCAAACTCTAACCTTGATCCTAAATAGAACACTAACTCTAATTCGAAACCTGAACCTAAACTGAAATCTTACGCTACACCTAACCCTAAACCTAACCCTAACTCTAATCCTAAACATAACACTTACCCTAAACCCTCACCTTAACTGTGAAACTAACCATAACCCTCACCCTAAACCCTAACAATATCCCCCAACCGTAACCCTATGGCTATCCCTAACCCGAACACTAACCTGAATCCCTAAGCCCTAACGATAACACTAACCCTAACGCAAACCCTAACCCCTAACACCAAAGCCTAACCCAAACCTTAACACTAACTCTCACCCGAACTCTAACACTAAACTTAAACCTAATCATAAACCTAACCCTAACCCAAAACTAAGCATGACCAGAACCACAATGACTAACCGGAACCCTCACCCAAACCCTAACCCTAAACTAAAACTGGAACCCCTAACACCTTACCATAACCAAAATCCTAACCCTAACCAAACCTAACCCTAAACCTCACCCTCACCCCAACCGCAACGCCTAACACCAACCGTGACCCTAACCCTAACCGTAACACTAAACTTAACCCTAACCTAAAACCTAAAACTAACCCTAAAGCTAAACAGAACCCGTCAACTTTACCCTAACACGAAACACAACCTTAACACTAACCTGAAAACTAAACCAAACCTTAGCCATAACCCTAACCCTAACCCTCACCCTCACCCTATCTTAAACTTCACCGTATCCCTAACCTAAAGCTCACCCTAACTCTAAACCTGTCCCTACCCCGAAACCTAACCCTAATCTTAACCTTGGCCCACCTCTAACCCTAAAACTAACCGTTACAATAACTCTGATCCTAACCCTCACCCTAAACCTAATCCTAATCCGAACCCTGACCGTAACCCTAACCTAACCTTAACCCTAACTTTAACCCCGCCATAAACTCAAACCTAACCCTCATTCCTAACAGTAACTCTAACCATAACCCTAAACTGAACCCTCACCTTTAACCAAAATTTCACCCTACCCATAACCCTAAACCTACCCTAACTTCATTGCAATCCTAACCTTAACCTAAATTAAACCTAACCCTGAACCTAACTCTAACCCTAACCCTAAACCTAACCCCAAGCCTAACCCTGACCCTAACGTGAAACCTAACCCCTAACCCTAACCCTAACTCTCACACTTAACATAAACTTCACCCTAACCCTAACACTAAAACTAAACATAATACTAAATCTCCCCCAACTCTGACCCTGACCCTAAGCCTAACCATAAACCTAACCCTAACCCTAAACTTAACCCTAACCCTGTCCCGAACTCTATCTCTAACCCTAATCCTAACCTTAAAACTTACCCTACACACTCAGCTTCAATGGAAACCTAGCACTAACCCTCACACTAACATCTAAACCTAAACCCTACCCTTAACCTAAGTCTATCTCTAACCTTAACCTAGCCCTAAACCTAACCATGACTTAAACCTAACACTTACCCTAACCCTAAAACTAATCTTAACCCTAAAACTAATCTTAACCTTAACCCTAACCCTAACGCCTAATGCTGACGCTAAGCTCAACCCTCACCCTTAACTTAAACTTCACCCTAACCCTAACCCTAAACCGAACCCTATCCCTAAAGCTCACCCTAAACCTGACCCTAACATTAATCCAAACACCAAAACCTAACCCTAACACTAATACTAACCCTCAACCTAACCCTAACCTGATCCTAAGCTTCACTCAAACACCTAACTCTAATATTTACCCGAACCCTAATCTTATCCTTCTCCCTAAACCTAAGCCTAACCCTAAAACTAAAACTAACCCTAAACTATTCCCTCACTCTAGCCAAAACCTAAACCTAACCCTAAGCCTGAATCTAACCCTGACCCTAACCGAGAAACCGTAAAACATCAGCTTAACCGTAAACCTAACACTAACCCTCACACGAACCCTAACCCTTTCCCTAAACCTAAGCCTATCCCTAATCCTAACCCTAACCCTGACCTAAACGTAACCCTTACCCTAACCCTAAACTTAACCCTAACCTTAACTCTACCCTAACCCTAACCCTTACAATTACTCTAAAGCTGACCCTAACCCTACACCCTAACTCTAACTCTAAACCTAACCCTAACCTAGCCCTACCTTGGACCGTAAACCAAGCCTTAACCCTAACCTTCTCCCTACCCTAACCTAACCTTAAACCAAATTCTAATACTAAGCTTAGTCCTAACTCTAACCTTAACCCTAACCCTTACACTAACCCTCACTATTACCTGAAAATTCACCCTAACCCTAACCCTAACCCTAACTCTAACTCTAACCCTAACCATAGCACCTACCCTAAACCCTCACCTTAACTCTAAACCTAACCCTAAACCTCACCCTCACTCTAACCTCTAACCGTATCCCCAAATCTAAACCTAACGCTATCCCTAAACTTATTCCTCACCCTAACCCAAACACAAACACTAACCCTAATCTAACACTAACCCTAAACTTAACCCTACCCTAACCATAAACCTAACCCTAACGCCCTAAACCTAACTTCTAACACTAAGAATAATCCTCACCGTAATCCTAACCCTTTTCTTAACCCTCACCCTGAACCTAAACGTCACTCTAACCCTGAACCTAAATCTAACATTAACACTAAAAGTAAATCCTAACCCTAACCCGAACCCTAAACCTAACCTTAACACTAACCTCAAAACAAAATCAAACTCTAGCCCTAACCATAATAACCCTCGCACCATCCTAAATTTCATCCAACCCTAACCTTAACCCTAAACCTAAACCTAACCCAAACCCTAACCTTAAACCAAACTCTAACCATAACGCTACTCCACCTCTAACCCTAAAACTAAGCCTTACATTAGCCCTGAATCTAACCCCAGACCTAGTCCGAATTCTAACCGTAGACCTAATCCTAAAACTAACCCAAACTCTAACCTTGATCCTAAATAGAACACTAACTCTAATTCGAAACCTGAACCTAAACTGAAATCTTACGCTACACCTAACCCTAAACCTAACCCTAACTCTAATCCTAAACATAACACTTACCCTAAACCCTCACCTTAACTGTGAAACTAACCATAACCCTCACCCTAAACCCTAACAATATCCCCCAACCGTAACCCTATGGCTATCCCTAACCCGAACACTAACCTGAATCCCTAAGCCCTAACGATAACACTAACCCTAACGCAAACCCTAACCCCTAACACCAAAGCCTAACCCAAACCTTAACACTAACTCTCACCCTAACTCTAACACTAAACTTAAACCTAATCATAAACCTAACCCTAACCCAAAACTAAGCATGACCAGAACCACAATGACTAACCGGAACCCTCACCCAAACCCTAACCCTAAACTAAAACTGGAACCCCTAACACCTTACCATAACCAAAATCCTAACCCTAACCAAACCTAACCCTAAACCTCACCCTCACCCCAACCGCAACGCCTAACACCAACCGTGACCCTAACCCTAACCGGAACACTAAACTTAACCCTAACCTAAAACCTAAAACTAACCCTAAAGCTAAACAGAACCCGTCAACTTTACCCTAACACGAAACACAACCTTAACACTAACCTGAAACCTAAACCAAACCTTAGCCATAACCCTAACCCTAACCCTCACCCTCACTCTATCTTAAACTTCACCGTATCCCTAACCTAAAGCTCACCCTAACTCTAAACCTGTCCCTACCCCGAAACCTAACCCTAATCTTAACCTTGGCCCACCTCTAACCCTAAAACTAACCGTTACAATAACTCTGATCCTAACCCTCACCCTAAACCTAATCCTAATCCGAACCCTGACCGTAACCCTAACCTAACCTTAACCCTAACTTTAACCCCGCCATAAACTCAAACCTAACCCTCATTCCTAACAGTAACTCTAACCATAACCCTAAACTGAACCCTCACCTTTAACCAAAATTTCACCCTACCCATAACCCTAAACCTACCCTAACTTCATTGCAATCCTAACCTTAACCTAAATTAAACCTAACCCTGAACCTAACTCTAACCCTAACCCTAAACCTAACCCCAAGCCTAACCCTGACCCTAACGTGAAACCTAACCCCTAACCCTAACCCTAACTCTCACACTTAACATAAACTTCACCCTAACCCTAACCCTAAAACTAAACATAATACTAAATCTCCCCCAACTCTGACCCTGACCCTAATCCTAACCATAAACCTAACCCTAACGACCTAAACCTAACTTCTAACACTAAGAATAATCCTCACCTTAATCCTATCCCTTTTCTTAACCCTCACCCTGAACCTAAACGTCACTCTAACCCTGAACCTAAATCTAACATTAACACTAAAAGTAAATCCTAACCCTAACCCGAACCCTAAACCTAACCTTAACACTAACCTCAAAACAAAATCAAACTCTAGCCCTAACCATAATAACCCTCGCCCCATCCTAAATTTCATCCAACCCTAACCTTAACCCTAAACCTAAACCTAACCCAAACCCTAACCTTAAACCAAACTCTAACCATAACGCTACTCCACCTCTAACCCTAAAACTAAGCCTTACATTAGCCCTGAATCTAACCCCAGACCTAGTCCGAATTCTAACCGTAGACCTAATCCTAAAACTAACCCAAACTCTAACCTTGATCCTAAATAGAACACTAACTCTAATTCGAAACCTGAACCTAAACTGAAATCTTATTCTACACCTAACCCTAAACCTAACCCTAACTCTAATCCTAAACATAACACTTACCCTAAACCCTCACCTTAACTGTGAAACTAACCATAACCCTCACCCTAAACCCTAACAATATCCCCCAACCATAACCCTATGGCTATCCCTAACCCGAACACTAACCTGAATCCCTAAGCCCTAACGATAACACTAACCCTAACGCAAACCCTAACCCCTAACACCAAAGCCTAACCCAAACCTTAACACTAACTCTCACCCTAACTCTAACACTAAACTTAAACCTAATCATAAACCTAACCCTAACCCAAAACTAAGCATGACCAGAACCACAATGACTAACCGGAACCCTCACCCAAACCCTAACCCTAAACTAAAACTGGAACCCCTAACACCTTACCATAACCAAAATCCTAACCCTAACCAAACCTAACCCTAAACCTCACCCTCACCCCAACCGCAACGCCTAACACCAACCGTGACCCTAACCCAAACCGTAACACTAAACTTAACCCTAACCTAAAACCTAAAACTAACCCTAAAGCTAAACAGAACCCGTCAACTTTACCCTAACACGAAACACAACCTTAACACTAACCTGAAAACTAAACCAAACCTTAGCCATAACCCTAACCCTAACCCTCACCCTCACCCTATCTTAAACTTCACCGTATCCCTAACCTAAAGCTCACCCTAACTCTAAACCTGTCCCTACCCCGAAACCTAACCCTAATCTTAACCTTGGCCCACCTCTAACCCTAAAACTAACCGTTACAATAACTCTGATCCTAACCCTCACCCTAAACCTAATCCTAATCCGAACCCTGACCGTAACCCTAACCTAACCTTAACCCTAACTTTAACCCCGCCATAAACTCAAACCTAACCCTCATTCCTAACAGTAACTCTAACCATAACCCTAAACTGAACCCTCACCTTTAACCAAAATTTCACCCTACCCATAACCCTAAACCTACCCTAACTTCATTGCAATCCTAACCTTAACCTAAATTAAACCTAACCCTGAACCTAACTCTAACCCTAACCCTAAACCTAACCCCAACCCTAACCCTGACCCTAACGTGAAACCTAACCCCTAACCCTAACCCTAACTCTCACACTTAACATAAACTTCAC
Source organism: Loxodonta africana (assembly GCF_030014295.1). Classification (NCBI taxonomy): domain Eukaryota; kingdom Metazoa; phylum Chordata; class Mammalia; order Proboscidea; family Elephantidae; genus Loxodonta; species Loxodonta africana. Next base: position 384,715 of record NW_026974855.1, on the reverse strand, counting down.
CCTAACCCTAACACTAAAACTAAACATAATACTAAATCTCCCCCAACTCTGACCCTGACCCTAAGCCTAACCATAAACCTAACCCTAACCCTAAACTTAACCCTAACCCTGTCCCGAACTCTATCTCTAACCCTAATCCTAACCTTAAAACTTACCCTACACACTCAGCTTCAATGGAAACCTAGCACTAACCCTCACACTAACATCTAAACCTAAACCCTACCCTTAACCTAAGCCTATCTCTAACCTTAACCTAGCCCTAAACCTAACCATGACTTAAACCTAACACTTACCCTAACCCTAAAACTAATCTTAACCCTAAAACTAATCTTAACCTTAACCCTAACCCTAACGCCTAATGCTGACGCTAAGCTCAACCCTCACCCTTAACTTAAACTTCACCCTAACCCTAACCCTAAACCGAATCCTATCCCTAAAGCTCACCCTAAACCTGACCCTAACATTAATCCAAACACCAAAACCTAACCCTAACACTAATACTAACCCTCAACCTAACCCTAACCTGATCCTAACCTTCACTCAAACACCTAACTCTAATATTTACCCGAACCCTAATCTTATCCTTCTCCCTAAACCTAAGCCTAACCCTAAAACTAAAACTAACCCTAAACTATTCCCTCACTCTAGCCAAAACCTAAACCTAACCCTAAGCCTGAATCTAACCCTGACCCTAACCGAGAAACCGTAAAACATCAGCTTAACCGTAAACCTAACACTAACCCTCACACGAACCCTAACCCTTTCCCTAAACCTAAGCCTATCCCTAATCCTAACCCTAACCCTGACCTAAACGTAACCCTTACCCTAACCCTAAACTTAACCCTAACCTTAACTCTACCCTAACCCTAACCCTTACAATTACTCTAAAGCTGACCCTAACCCTACACCCTAACTCTAACTCTAAACCTAACCCTAACCTAGCCCTACCTTGGACCGTAAACCAAGCCTTAACCCTAACCTTCTCCCTACCCTAACCTAACCTTAAACCAAATTCTAATACTAAGCTTAGTCCTAACTCTAACCTTAACCCTAACCCTTACACTAACCCTCACTATTACCTGAAAATTCACCCTAACCCTAACCCTAACCCTAACTCTAACTCTAACCCTAACCATAGCACCTACCCTAAACCCTCACCTTAACTGTAAACCTAACCCTAAACCTCACCCTCACTCTAACCTCTAACCGTATCCCCAAATCTAAACCTAACGCTATCCCTAAACTTATTCCTAACCCTAACCCAAACACAAACACTAACCCTAATCTAACACTAACCCTAAACTTAACCCTACCCTAACCATAAACCTAACCCTAACGCCCTAAACCTAACTTCTAACACTAAGAGTAATCCTCACCGTAATCCTAACCCTTTTCTTAACCCTCACCCTGAACCTAAACGTCACTCTAACCCTGAACCTAAATCTAACATTAACACTAAAAGTAAATCCTAACCCTAACCCGAACCCTAAACCTAACCTTAACACTAACCTCAAAACAAAATCAAACTCTAGCCCTAACCATAATAACCCTCGCACCATCCTAAATTTCATCCAACCCTAACCTTAACCCTAAACCTAAACCTAACCCAAACCCTAACCTTAAACCAAACTCTAACCATAACGCTACTCCACCTCTTACCATAAAACTAAGCCTTACATTAGCCCTGAATCTAACCCCAGACCTAGTCCGAATTCTAACCGTAGACCTAATCCTAAAACTAACCCAAACTCTAACCTTGATCCTAAATAGAACACTAACTCTAATTCGAAACCTGAACCTAAACTGAAATCTTACGCTACACCTAACCCTAAACCTAACCCTAACTCTAATCCTAAACATAACACTTACCCTAAACCCTCACCTTAACTGTGAAACTAACCATAACCCTCACCCTAAACCCTAACAATATCCCCCAACCGTAACCCTATGGCTATCCCTAACCCGAACACTAACCTGAATCCCTAAGCCCTAACGATAACACTAACCCTAACGCAAACCCTAACCCCTAACACCAAAGCCTAACCCAAACCTTAACACTAACTCTCACCCTAACTCTAACACTAAACTTAAACCTAATCATAAACCTAACCCTAACCCAAAACTAAGCATGACCAGAACCACAATGACTAACCGGAACCCTCACCCAAACCCTAACCCTAAACTAAAACTGGAACCCCTAACACCTTACCATAACCAAAATCCTAACCCTAACCAATCCTAACCCTAAACCTCACCCTCACCCCAACCGCAACGCCTAACACCAACCGTGACCCTAACCCTAACCGTAACACTAAACTTAACCCTAACCTAAAACCTAAAACTAACCCTAAAGCTAAACAGAACCCGTCAACTTTACCCTAACACGAAACACAACCTTAACACTAACCTGAAAACTAAACCAAACCTTAGCCATAACCCTAACCCTAACCCTCACCCTCACTCTATCTTAAACTTCACCGTATCCCTAACCTAAAGCTCACCCTAACTCTAAACCTGTCCCTACCCCGAAACCTAACCCTAATCTTAACCTTGGCCCACCTCTAACCCTAAAACTAACCGTTACAATAACTCTGATCCTAACCCTCACCCTAAACCTAATCCTAATCCGAACCCTGACCGTAACCCTAACCTAACCTTAACCCTAACTTTAACCCCGCCATAAACTCAAACCTAACCCTCATTCCTAACAGTAACTCTAACCATAACCCTAAACTGAACCCTCACCTTTAACCAAAATTTCACCCTACCCATAACCCTAAACCTACCCTAACTTCATTGCAATCCTAACCTTAACCTAAATTAAACCTAACCCTGAACCTAACTCTAACCCTAACCCTAAACCTAACCCCAACCCTAACCCTGACCCTAACGTGAAACCTAACCCCTAACCCTAACCCTAACTCTCACACTTAACATAAACTTCACCCTAACCCTAACCCTAAAACTAAACATAATACTAAATCTCCCCCAACTCTGACCCTGACCCTAATCTTAACCATAAACCTAACCCTAACGACCTAAACCTAACTTCTAACACTAAGAATAATCCTCACCTTAATCCTATCCCTTTTCTTAACCCTCACCCTGAACCTAAACGTCACTCTAACCCTGAACCTAAATCTAACATTAACACTAAAAGTAAATCCTAACCCTAACCCGAACCCTAAACCTAACCTTAACACTAACCTCAAAACAAAATCAAACTCTAGCCCTAACCATAATAACCCTCGCACCATCCTAAATTTCATCCAACCCTAACCTTAACCCTAAACCTAAACCTAACCCAAACCCTAACCTTAAACCAAACTCTAACCATAACGCTACTCCACCTCTTACCATAAAACTAAGCCTTACATTAGCCCTGAATCTAACCCCAGACCTAGTCCGAATTCTAACCGTAGACCTAATCCTAAAACTAACCCAAACTCTAACCTTGATCCTAAATAGAACACTAACTCTAATTCGAAACCTGAACCTAAACTGAAATCTTACGCTACACCTAACCCTAAACCTAACCCTAACTCTAATCCTAAACATAACACTTACCCTAAACCCTCACCTTAACTGTGAAACTAACCATAACCCTCACCCTAAACCCTAACAATATCCCCCAACCGTAACCCTATGGCTATCCCTAACCCGAACACTAACCTGAATCCCTAAGCCCTAACGATAACACTAACCCTAACGCAAACCCTAACCCCTAACACCAAAGCCTAACCCAAACCTTAACACTAACTCTCACCCTAACTCTAACACTAAACTTAAACCTAATCATAAACCTAACCCTAACCCAAAACTAAGCATGACCAGAACCACAATGACTAACCGGAACCCTCACCCAAACCCTAACCCTAAACTAAAACTGGAACCCCTAACACCTTACCATAACCAAAATCCTAACCCTAACCAATCCTAACCCTAAACCTCACCCTCACCCCAACCGCAACGCCTAACACCAACCGTGACCCTAACCCTAACCGTAACACTAAACTTAACCCTAACCTAAAACCTAAAACTAACCCTAAAGCTAAACAGAACCCGTCAACTTTACCCTAACACGAAACACAACCTTAACACTAACCTGAAAACTAAACCAAACCTTAGCCATAACCCTAACCCTAACCCTCACCCTCACTCTATCTTAAACTTCACCGTATCCCTAACCTAAAGCTCACCCTAACTCTAAACCTGTCCCTACCCCGAAACCTAACCCTAATCTTAACCTTGGCCCACCTCTAACCCTAAAACTAACCGTTACAATAACTCTGATCCTAACCCTCACCCTAAACCTAATCCTAATCCGAACCCTGACCGTAACCCTAACCTAACCTTAACCCTAACTTTAACCCCGCCATAAACTCAAACCTAACCCTCATTCCTAACAGTAACTCTAACCATAACCCTAAACTGAACCCTCACCTTTAACCAAAATTTCACCCTACCCATAACCCTAAACCTACCCTAACTTCATTGCAATCCTAACCTTAACCTAAATTAAACCTAACCCTGAACCTAACTCTAACCCTAACCCTAAACCTAACCCCAACCCTAACCCTGACCCTAACGTGAAACCTAACCCCTAACCCTAACCCTAACTCTCACACTTAACATAAACTTCACCCTAACCCTAACCCTAAAACTAAACATAATACTAAATCTCCCCCAACTCTGACCCTGACCCTAATCTTAACCATAAACCTAACCCTAACGACCTAAACCTAACTTCTAACACTAAGAATAATCCTCACCTTAATCCTATCCCTTTTCTTAACCCTCACCCTGAACCTAAACGTCACTCTAACCCTGAACCTAAATCTAACATTAACACTAAAAGTAAATCCTAACCCTAACCCGAACCCTAAACCTAACCTTAACACTAACCTCAAAACAAAATCAAACTCTAGCTCTAACCATAATAACCCTCGCACCATCCTAAATTTCATCCAACCCTAACCTTAACCCTAAACCTAAACCTAACCCAAACCCTAACCTTAAACCAAACTCTAACCATAACGCTACTCCACCTCTAACCCTAAAACTAAGCCTTACATTAGCCCTGAATCTAACCCCAGACCTAGTCCGAATTCTAACCGTAGACCTAATCCTAAAACTAACCCAAACTCTAACCTTGATCCTAAATAGAACACTAACTCTAATTCGAAACCTGAACCTAAACTGAAATCTTACGCTACACCTAACCCTAAACCTAACCCTAACTCTAATCCTAAACATAACACTTACCCTAAACCCTCACCTTAACTGTGAAACTAACCATAACCCTCACCCTAAATCCTAACAATATCCCCCAACCGTAACCCTATGGCTATCCCTAACCCGAACACTAACCTCAATCCCTAAGCCCTAACGATAACACTAACCCTAACGCAAACCCTAACCCCTAACACCAAAGCCTAACCCAAACCTTAACACTAACTCTCACCCGAACTCTAACACTAAACTTAAACCTAAGCATAAACCTAACCCTAACCCAAAACTAAGCATGACCAGAACCACAATGACTAACCGGAACCCTCACCCAAACCCTAACCCGAAACTAAAACTGGAACCCCTAACACCTTACCATAACCAAAATCCTAACCCTAACCAAACCTAACCCTAAACCTCACCCTCACCCCAACCGCAACGCCTAACACCAACCGTGACCCTAACCCTAACCGGAACACTAAACTTAACCCTAACCTAAAACCTAAAACTAACCCTAAAGCTAAACAGAACCCGTCAACTTTACCCTAACACGAAACACAACCTTAACACTAACCTGAAAACTAAACCAAACCTTAGCCATAACCCTAACCCTAACCCTCACCCTCACCCTATCTTAAACTTCACCGTATCCCTAACCTAAAGCTCACCCTAACTCTAAACCTGTCCCTACCCCGAAACCTAACCCTAATCTTAACCTTGGCCCACCTCTAACCCTAAAACTAACCGTTACAATAACTCTGATCCTAACCCTCACCCTAAACCTAATCCTAATCCGAACCCTGACCGTAACCCTAACCTAACCTTAACCCTAACTTTAACCCCGCCATAAACTCAAACCTAACCCTCATTCCTAACAGTGACTCTAACCATAACCCTAAACTGAACCCTCACCTTTAACCAAAATTTCACCCTACCCATAACCCTAAACCTACCCTAACTTCATTGCAATCCTAACCTTAACCTAAATTAAACCTAACCCTGAACCTAACTCTAACTCTAACCCTAAACCTAACCCGAAGCCTAACCCTGACCCTAACGTGAAACCTAACCCCTAACCCTAACCCTAACTCTCACACTTAACATAAACTTCACCCTAACCCTAACCCTAAAACTAAACATAATACTAAATCTCCCCCAACTCTGACCCTGACCCTAATCCGAACCATAAACCTAACCCTAACGACCTAAACCTAACTTCTAACACTAAGAATAATCCTCACCGTAATCCTAACCCTTTTCTTAACCCTCACCCTGAATCTAAACGGCACTCTAACCCTGAACCTAAATCTAACATTAACACTAAAAGTAAATCCTAACCCTAACCCGAACCCTAAACCTAACCTTAACACTAACCTCAAAACAAAATCAGACTCTAGCCCTAACCATAATAAGCCTCGCCCCATCCTAAATTTCATCCAACCCTAACCTTAACCCTAAACCTAAACCTAACCCAAACCCTAACCTTAAACCAAACTCTAACCATAACGCTACTCCACCTCTTACCCTAAAACTAAGCCTTACATTAGCCCTGAATCTAACCCCAGACCTAGTCCGAATTCTAACCGTAGACCTAATCCTAAAACTAACCCAAACTCTAACCTTGATCCTAAATAGAACACTAACTCTAATTCGAAACCTGAACCTAAACTGAAATCTTACGCTACACCTAACCCTAAACCTAACCCTAACTCTAATCCTAAACATAACACTTACCCTAAACCCTCACCTTAACTGTGAAACTAACCATAACCCTCACCCTAAACCCTAACAATATCCCCCAACCGTAACCCTATGGCTATCCCTAACCCGAACACTAACCTGAATCCCTAAGCCCTAACGATAACACTAACCCTAACGCAAACCCTAACCCCTAACACCAAAGCCTAACCCAAACCTTAAAACTAACTCTCACCCTAACTCTAACACTAAACTTAAACCTAATCATAAACCTAACCCTAACCCAAAACTAAGCATGACCAGAACCACAATGATTAACCGGAACCCTCACCCAAACCCTAACCCTAAACTAAAACTGGAACCCCTAACACCTTACCATAACCAAAATCCTAACCCTAACCAAACCTAACCCTAAACCTCACCCTCACCCCAACCGCAACGCCTAACACCAACCGTGACCCTAACCCTAACCGTAACACTAAACTTAACCCTAACCTAAAACCTAAACCTAACCCTAAAGCTAAACAGAACCCGTCAACTTTACCCTAACACGAAACACAGCCTTAACACTAACCTGAAAACTAAACCAAACCTTAGCCATAACCCTAACCCTAACCCTCACCCTATCTTAAACTTCACCGTATCCCTAACCTAAAGCTCACCCTAACTCTAAACCTGTCCCTACCCCGAAACCTAACCCTAATCTTAACCTTGGCCCACCTCTAACCCTAAAACTAACCGTTACAATAACTCTGATCCTAACCCTCACCCTAAACCTAATCCTAATCCGAACCCTGACCGTAACCCTAACCTAACCTTAACCCTAACTTTAACCCCGCCATAAACTCAAACCTAACCCTCATTCCTAACAGTAACTCTAACCATAACCCTAAACTGAACCCTCACCTTTAACCAAAATTTCACCCTACCCATAACCCTAAACCTACCCTAACTTCATTGCAATCCTAACCTTAACCTAAATTAAACCTAACCCTGAACCTAACTCTAACCCTAACCCTAAACCTAACCCCAAGCCTAACCCTGACCCTAACGTGAAACCTAACCCCTAACCCTAACCCTAATTCTCACACTTAACATAAACTTCACCCTAACCCTAACCCTAAAACTAAACATAATACTAAATCTCCCCCAACTCTGACCCTGACCCTAATCCTAACCATAAACCTAACCCTAACCCTAAACTTAACCCTAACCCTGTCCCGAACTCTATCTCTAACCCTAATCCTAACCTTAAAAGTTACCCTACACACTCAGCTTCAATGGAAACCTAGCACTAACCCTCACACTAACATCTAAACCTAAACCCTACCCTTAACCTAAGCCTATCTCTAACCTTAACCTAGCCCTAAACCTAACCATGACTTAAACCTAACACTTACCCTAACCCTAAAACTAATCTTAACCCTAAAACTAATCTTAACCTTAACCCTAACCCTAACGCCTAATGCTGACGCTAAGCTCAACCCTCACCCTTAACTTAAACTTCACCCTAACCCTAACCCTAAACCGAACCCTATCCCTAAAGCTCACCCTAAACCTGACCCTAACATTAATCCAAACACCAAAACCTAACCCTAACACTAATACTAACCCTCAACCTAACCCTAACCTGATCCTAACCTTCACTCAAACACCTAACTCTAATATTTACCCTAACCCTAATCTTATCCTTCTCCCTAAACCTAAGCCTAACCCTAAAACTAAAACTAACCCTAAACTATTTCGTCACTCTAGCCAAAACCTAAACCTAACAATAAGCCTCAATCTAACCCTGACCCTAACCGAGAAACCGTAAAACATCAGCTTAACCATAAACCTAACACTAACCCTCACACGAACCCTAACCCTTTCCCTAAACCTAAGCCTATCCCTAATCCTAACCCTAACCCTGATCTAAACGTAACCCTTACCCTAACCCTAAACTTAACCCTAACCTTAACTCTACCCTAACCCTAACCCTTACAATTACTCTAAAGCTGACCCTAACCCTACACCCTAACTCTAACTCTAAACCTAACCCTAACGTAGCCCTACCTTGGACCGTAAACCAAGCCTTAACCCTAACCTTCTCCCTACCCTAACCTAACCTTAAACCAAATTCTAATACTAAGCTTAGTCCTAACTCTAACCTTAACCCTAACCCTTACACTAACCCTCACTATTACCTGAAAATTCACCCTAACCCTAACCCTAACTCTAACTCTAACCCTAACCATAGCACCTACCCTAAACCCTCACCTTAACTGTAAACCTAACCCTAAAACTCACCCTCACTCTAACCTCTAACCGTATCCCCAAATCTAAACCTAACGCTATCCCTAAACTTATTCCTAACCCTAACCCAAACACAAACACTAACCCTAATCTAACACTAACCCTAAACTTAACCCTACCCTAACCATAAACCTAACCCTAACGCCCTAAACCTAACTTCTAACACTAAGAATAATCCTCACCGTAATCCTATCCCTTTTCTTAACCCTCACCCTGAACCTAAACGTCACTCTAACCCTGAACCTAAATCTAACATTAACACTAAAAGTAAATCCTAACCCTAACCCGAACCCTAAACCTAACCTTAACACTAACCTCAAAACAAAATCAAACTCTAGCCCTAACCATAATAAGCCTCGCCCCATCCTAAATTTCATCCAACCCTAACCTTAACCCTAAACCTAAACCTAACCCAAACCCTAACCTTAAACCAAACTCTAACCATAACGCTACTCCACCTCTAACCCTAAAACTAAGCCTTACATTAGCCCTGAATCTAACCCCAGACCTAGTCCGAATTCTAACCGTAGACCTAATCCTAAAACTAACCCAAACTCTAACCTTGATCCTAAATAGAACACTAACTCTAATTCGAAACCTGAACCTAAACTGAAATCTTACGCTACACCTAACCCTAAACCTAACCCTAACTCTAATCCTAAACATAACACTTACCCTAAACCCTCACCTTAACTGTGAAACTAACCATAACCCTCACCCTAAACCCTAACAATATCCCCCAACCGTAACCCTATGGCTATCCCTAACCCGAACACTAACCTGAATCCCTAAGCCCTAACGATAACACTAACCCTAACGCAAACCCTAACCCCTAACACCAAAGCCTAACCCAAACCTTAACACTAACTCTCACCCTAACTCTAACACTAAACTTAAACCTAATCATAAACCTAACCCTAACCCAAAACTAAGCATGACCAGAACCACAATGACTAACCGGAACCCTCACCCAAACCCTAACCCTAAACTAAAACAGGAACCCCTAACACCTTACCATAACCAAAATCCTAACCCTAACCAAACCTAACCCTAAACCTCACCCTCACCCCAACCGCAACGCCTAACACCAACCGTGACCCTAACTCTAACCGTAACACTAAACTTAACCCTAACCTAAAACCTAAAACTAACCCTAAAGCTAAACAGAACCCGTCAACTTTACCCTAACACGAAACACAGCCTTAACACTAACCTGAAAACTAAACCAAACCTTAGCCATAACCCTAACCCTAACCCTCACCCTCACCCTATCTTAAACTTCACCGTATCCCTAACCTAAAGCTCACCCTAACTCTAAACCTGTCCCTACCCCGAAACCTAACCCTAATCTTAACCTTGGCCCACCTCTAACCCTAAAACTAACCGTTACAATAACTCTGATCCTAACCCTCACCCTAAACCTAATCCTAATCCGAACCCTGACCGTAACCCTAACCTAACCTTAACCCTAACTTTAACCCCGCCATAAACTCAAACCTAACCCTCATTCCTAACAGTAACTCTAACCATAACCCTAAACTGAACCCTCACCTTTAACCAAAATTTCACCCTACCCATAACCCTAAACCTACCCTAACTTCATTGCAATCCTAACCTTAACCTAAATTAAACCTAACCCTGAACCTAACTCTAACCCTAACCCTAAACCTAACCCCAAGCCTAACCCTGACCCTAACGTGAAACCTAACCCCTAACCCTAACCCTAACTCTCACACTTAACATAAACTTCACCCTAACCCTAACCCTAAAACTAAACATAATACTAAATCTCCCCCAACTCTGACCCTGACCCTAATCCTAACCATAAACCTAACCCTAACCCTAAACTTAACCCTAACCCTGTCCCGAACTCTATCTCTAACCCTAATCCTAACCTTAAAACTTACCCTACACACTCAGCTTCAATGGAAACCTAGCACTAACCCTCACACTAACATCTAAACCTAAACCCTACCCTTAACCTAAGCCTATCTCTAACCTTAACCTAGCCCTAAACCTAACCATGACTTAAACCTAACACTTACCCTAACCCTAAAACTAATCTTAACCCTAAAACTAATCCTAACCTTAACCCTAACCCTAACGCCTAATGCTGACGCTAAGCTCAACCCTCACCCTTAACTTAAACTTCACCCTAACCCTAACCCTAAACCGAACCCTAACCCTAAAGCTCACCCTAAACCTGACCCTAACATTAATCCAAACACCAAAACCTAACCCTAACACTAATACTAACCCTCAACCTAACCCTAACCTGATCCTAACCTTCACTCAAACACCTAACCCTAATATTTACCCTAACCCTAATCTTATCCTTCTCCCTAAACCTAAGCCTAACCCTAAAACTAAAACTAACCCTAAACTATTCCCTCACTCTAGCCAAAACCTAAACCCTACCCTAAGCCTCAATCTAACCCTGACCCTAACCGAGAAACCGTAAAACATCAGCTTAACCGTAAACCTAACACTAACCCTCACACGAACCCTAACCCTTTCCCTAAACCTAAGCCTATCCCTAATCCTAACCCTAACCCTGACCTAAACGTTATCCATAACCTAACCCTAAACTTAACCCTAACCTTAACTCTACCCTAACCCTAACCCTTACAATTACTCTAAAGCTGGCCCTAACCCTACACCCTAACTCTAACTCTAAACCTAACCCTAACCTAGCCCTACCTTGGACCGTAAACCAAGCCTTAACCCTAACCTTCTCCCTTCCCTAACCTAACCTTAAACCAAATTCTAATACTAAGCTTAGTCCTAACTCTAACCTTAACCCTAACCCTTACACTAACCCTCACTATTACCTGAAAATTCACCCTAACCCTAACCCTAACCCTAACTCTAACTCTAACCCTAACCATAGCACCTACCCTAAACCCTCACCTTAACTCTAAACCTAACCCTAAACCTCATCCTCACTCTAACCTCTAACCGTATCCCCAAATCTAAACCTAACGCTATCCCTAAACTTATTCCTAACCCTAACCCAAACACAAACACTAACCCTAATCTAACACTAACCCTAAACTTAACCCTACCCTAACCATAAACCTAACCCTAACGCCCTAAACCTAACTTCTAACACTAAGAATAATCCTCACCGTAATCCTATCCCTTTTCTTAACCCTCACCCTGAACCTAAACGTCACTCTAACCCTGAACCTAAATCTAACATTAACACTAAAAGTAAATCCTAACCCTAACCCGAACCCTAAACCTAACCTTAACACTAACCTCAAAACAAAATCAAACTCTAGCCCTAACCATAATAAGCCTCGCCCCATCCTAAATTTCATCCAACCCTAACCTTAACCCTAAACCTAAACCTAACCCAAACCCTAACCTTAAACCAAACTCTAACCATAACGCTACTCCACCTCTAACCCTAAAACTAAGCCTTACATTAGCCCTGAATCTAACCCCAGAACTAGTCCGAATTCTAACCGTAGACCTAATCCTAAAACTAACCCAAACTCTAACCTTCATCCTAAATAGAACACTAACTCTAATTCGAAACCTGAACCTAAACTGAAATCTTACGCTACACCTAACCCTAAACCTAACCCTAACTCTAATCCTAAACATAACACTTACCCTAAACCCTCACCTTAACTGTGAAACTAACCATAACCCTCACCCTAAACCCTAACAATATCCCCCAACCGTAACCCTATGGCTATCCCTAACCCGAACACTAACCTGAATCCCTAAGCCCTAACGATAACACTAACCCTAACGCAAACCCTAACCCCTAACACCAAAGCCTAACCCAAACCTTAACACTAACTCTCACCCGAACTCTAACACTAAACTTAAACCTAATCATAAACCTAACCCTAACCCAAAACTAAGCATGACCAGAACCACAATGACTAACCGGAACCCTCACCCAAACCCTAACCCTAAACTAAAACAGGAACCCCTAACACCTTACCATAACCAAAATCCTAACCCTAACCAAACCTAACCCTAAACCTCACCCTCACCCCAACCGCAACGCCTAACACCAACCGTGACCCTAACTCTATCCGTAACACTAAACTTAACCCTAACCTAAAACCTAAAACTAACCCTAAAGCTAAACAGAACCCGTCAACTTTACCCTAACACGAAACACAACCTTAACACTAACCTGAAAACTAAACCAAACCTTAGCCATAACCCTAACCCTAACCCTCACCCTCACCCTATCTTAAACTTCACCGTATCCCTAACCTAAAGCTCACCCTAACTCTAAACCTGTCCCTACCCCGAAACCTAACCCTAATCTTAACCTTGGCCCACCTCTAACCCTAAAACTAACCGTTACAATAACTCTGATCCTAACCCTCACCCTAAACCTAATCCTAATCCGAACCCTGACCGTAACCCTAACCTAACCTTAACCCTAACTTTAACCCCGCCATAAACTCAAACCTAACCCTCATTCCTTACAGTAACTCTAACCATAACCCTAAACTGAACCCTCACCTTTAACCAAAATTTCACCCTACCCATAACCCTAAACCTACCCTAACTTCATTGCAATCCTAACCTTAACCTAAATTAAACCTAACCCTGAACCTAACTCTAACTCTAACCCTAAACCTAACCCCAAGCCTAACCCTGACCCTAACGTGAAACCTAACCCCTAACCCTAACCCTAACTCTCACACTTAACATAAACTTCACCCTAACCCTAACCCTAAAACTAAACATAATACTAAATCTCCCCCAACTCTGACCCTGACCCTAATCCGAACCATAAACCTAACCCTAACGACCTAAACCTAACTTCTAACACTAAGAATAATCCTCACCGTAATCCTAACCCTTTTCTTAACCCTCACCCTGAACCTAAACGGCACTCTAACCCTGAACCTAAATCTAACATTAACACTAAAAGTAAATCCTAACCCTAACCCGAACCCTAAACCTAACCTTAACACTAACCTCAAAACAAAATCAGACTCTAGCCCTAACCATAATAAGCCTCGCCCCATCCTAAATTTCATCCAACCCTAACCTTAACCCTAAACCTAAACCTAACCCAAACCCTAACCTTAAACCAAACTCTAACCATAACGCTACTCCACCTCTTACCCTAAAACTAAGCCTTACATTAGCCCTGAATCTAACCCCAGACCTAGTCCGAATTCTAACCGTAGACCTAATCCTAAAACTAACCCAAACTCTAACCTTGATCCTAAATAGAACACTAACTCTAATTCGAAACCTGAACCTAAACTGAAATCTTACGCTACACCTAACCCTAAACCTAACCCTAACTCTAATCCTAAACATAACACTTACCCTAAACCCTCACCTTAACTGTGAAACTAACCATAACCCTCACCCTAAACCCTAACAATATCCCCCAACCGTAACCCTATGGCTATCCCTAACCCGAACACTAACCTGAATCCCTAAGCCCTAACGATAACACTAACCCTAACGCAAACCCTAACCCCTAACACCAAAGCCTAACCCAAACCTTAAAACTAACTCTCACCCTAACTCTAACACTAAACTTAAACCTAATCATAAACCTAACCCTAACCCAAAACTAAGCATGACCAGAACCACAATGATTAACCGGAACCCTCACCCAAACCCTAACCCTAAACTAAAACTGGAACCCCTAACACCTTACCATAACCAAAATCCTAACCCTAACCAAACCTAACCCTAAACCTCACCCTCACCCCAACCGCAACGCCTAACACCAACCGTGACCCTAACCCTAACCGTAACACTAAACTTAACCCTAACCTAAAACCTAAACCTAACCCTAAAGCTAAACAGAACCCGTCAACTTTACCCTAACACGAAACACAACCTTAACACTAACCTGAAAACTAAACCAAACCTTAGCCATAACCCTAACCCTAACCCTCACCCTCACCCTATCTTAAACTTCACCGTATCCCTAACCTAAAGCTCACCCTAACTCTAAACCTGTCCCTACCCCGAAACCTAACCCTAATCTTAACCTTGGCCCACCTCTAACCCTAAAACTAACCGTTACAATAACTCTGATCCTAACCCTCACCCTAAACCTAATCCTAATCCGAACCCTGACCGTAACCCTAACCTAACCTTAACCCTAACTTTAACCCCGCCATAAACTCAAACCTAACCCTCATTCCTAACAGTAACTCTAACCATAACCCTAAACTGAACCCTCACCTTTAACCAAAATTTCACCCTACCCATAACCCTAAACCTACCCTAACTTCATTGCAATCCTAACCTTAACCTAAATTAAACCTAACCCTGAACCTAACTCTAACCCTAACCGTAAACCTAACCCCAAGCCTAACCCTGACCCTAACGTGAAACCTAACCCCTAACCCTAACCCTAATTCTCACACTTAACATAAACTTCACCCTAACCCTAACCCTAAAACTAAACATAATACTAAATCTCCCCCAACTCTGACCCTGACCCTAATCCTAACCATAAACCTAACCCTAACCCTAAACTTAACCCTAACCCTGTCCCGAACTCTATCTCTAACCCTAATCCTAACCTTAAAAGTTACCCTACACACTCAGCTTCAATGGAAACCTAGCACTAACCCTCACACTAACATCTAAACCTAAACCCTACCCTTAACCTAAGCCTATCTCTAACCTTAACCTAGCCCTAAACCTAACCATGACTTAAACCTAACACTTACCCTAACCCTAAAACTAATCTTAACCCTAAAACTAATCTTAACCTTAACCCTAACCCTAACGCCTAATGCTGACGCTAAGCTCAACCCTCACCCTTAACTTAAACTTCACCCTAACCCTAACCCTAAACCGAACCCTATCCCTAAAGCTCACCCTAAACCTGACCCTAACATTAATCCAAACACCAAAACCTAACCCTAACACTAATACTAACCCTCAACCTAACCCTAACCTGATCCTAACCTTCACTCAAACACCTAACTCTAATATTTACCCTAACCCTAATCTTATCCTTCTCCCTAAACCTAAGCCTAACCCTAAAACTAAAACTAACCCTAAACTATTTCGTCACTCTAGCCAAAACCTAAACCTAACAATAAGCCTCAATCTAACCCTGACCCTAACCGAGAAACCGTAAAACATCAGCTTAACCATAAACCTAACACTAACCCTCACACGAACCCTAACCCTTTCCCTAAACCTAAGCCTATCCCTAATCCTAACCCTAACCCTGATCTAAACGTAACCCTTACCCTAACCCTAAACTTAACCCTAACCTTAACTCTACCCTAACCCTAACCCTTACAATTACTCTAAAGCTGACCCTAACCCTACACCCTAACTCTAACTCTAAACCTAACCCTAACGTAGCCCTACCTTGGACCGTAAACCAAGCCTTAACCCTAACCTTCTCCCTACCCTAACCTAACCTTAAACCAAATTCTAATACTAAGCTTAGTCCTAACTCTAACCTTAACCCTAACCCTTACACTAACCCTCACTGTTACCTGAAAATTCACCCTAACCCTAACCCTAACTCTAACTCTAACCCTAACCATAGCACCTACCCTAAACCCTCACCTTAACTGTAAACCTAACCCTAAAACTCACCCTCACTCTAACCTCTAACCGTATCCCCAAATCTAAACCTAACGCTATCCCTAAACTTATTCCTAACCCTAACCCAAACACAAACACTAACCCTAATCTAACACTAACCCTAAACTTAACCCTACCCTAACCATAAACCTAACCCTAACGCCCTAAACCTAACTTCTAACACTAAGAATAATCCTCACCGTAATCCTATCCCTTTTCTTAACCCTCACCCTGAACCTAAACGTCACTCTAACCCTGAACCTAAATCTAACATTAACACTAAAAGTAAATCCTAACCCTAACCCGAACCCTAAACCTAACCTTAACACTAACCTCAAAACAAAATCAAACTCTAGCCCTAACCATAATAAGCCTCGCCCCATCCTAAATTTCATCCAACCCTAACCTTAACCCTAAACCTAAACCTAACCCAAACCCTAACCTTAAACCAAACTCTAACCATAACGCTACTCCACCTCTAACCCTAAAACTAAGCCTTACATTAGCCCTGAATCTAACCCCAGACCTAGTCCGAATTCTAACCGTAGACCTAATCCTAAAACTAACCCAAACTCTAACCTTGATCCTAAATAGAACACTAACTCTAATTCGAAACCTGAACCTAAACTGAAATCTTACGCTACACCTAACCCTAAACCTAACCCTAACTCTAATCCTAAACATAACACTTACCCTAAACCCTCACCTTAACTGTGAAACTAACCATAACCCTCACCCTAAACCCTAACAATATCCCCCAACCGTAACCCTATGGCTATCCCTAACCCGAACACTAACCTGAATCCCTAAGCCCTAACGATAACACTAACCCTAACGCAAACCCTAACCCCTAACACCAAAGCCTAACCCAAACCTTAACACTAACTCTCACCCTAACTCTAACACTAAACTTAAACCTAATCATAAACCTAACCCTAACCCAAAACTAAGCATGACCAGAACCACAATGACTAACCGGAACCCTCACCCAAACCCTAACCCTAAACTAAAACAGGAACCCCTAACACCTTACCATAACCAAAATCCTAACCCTAACCAAACCTAACCCTAAACCTCACCCTCACCCCAACCGCAACGCCTAACACCAACCGTGACCCTAACTCTAACCGTAACACTAAACTTAACCCTAACCTAAAACCTAAAACTAACCCTAAAGCTAAACAGAACCCGTCAACTTTACCCTAACACGAAACACAGCCTTAACACTAACCTGAAAACTAAACCAAACCTTAGCCATAACCCTAACCCTAACCCTCACCCTCACCCTATCTTAAACTTCACCGTATCCCTAACCTAAAGCTCACCCTAACTCTAAACCTGTCCCTACCCCGAAACCTAACCCTAATCTTAACCTTGGCCCACCTCTAACCCTAAAACTAACCGTTACAATAACTCTGATCCTAACCCTCACCCTAAACCTAATCCTAATCCGAACCCTGACCGTAACCCTAACCTAACCTTAACCCTAACTTTAACCCCGCCATAAACTCAAACCTAACCCTCATTCCTAACAGTAACTCTAACCATAACCCTAAACTGAACCCTCACCTTTAACCAAAATTTCACCCTACCCATAACCCTAAACCTACCCTAACTTCATTGCAATCCTAACCTTAACCTAAATTAAACCTAACCCTGAACCTAACTCTAACCCTAACCCTAAACCTAACCCCAAGCCTAACCCTGACCCTAACGTGAAACCTAACCCCTAACCCTAACCCTAACTCTCACACTTAACATAAACTTCACCCTAACCCTAACCCTAAAACTAAACATAATACTAAATCTCCCCCAACTCTGACCCTGACCCTAATCCTAACCATAAACCTAACCCTAACCCTAAACTTAACCCTAACCCTGTCCCGAACTCTATCTCTAACCCTAATCCTAACCTTAAAACTTACCCTACACACTCAGCTTCAATGGAAACCTAGCACTAACCCTCACACTAACATCTAAACCTAAACCCTACCCTTAACCTAAGCCTATCTCTAACCTTAACCTAGCCCTAAACCTAACCATGACTTAAACCTAACACTTACCCTAACCCTAAAACTAATCTTAACCCTAAAACTAATCCTAACCTTAACCCTAACCCTAACGCCTAATGCTGACGCTAAGCTCAACCCTCACCCTTAACTTAAACTTCACCCTAACCCTAACCCTAAACCGAACCCTATCCCTAAAGCTCACCCTAAACCTGACCCTAACATTAATCCAAACACCAAAACCTAACCCTAACACTAATACTAACCCTCAACCTAACCCTAACCTGATCCTAACCTTCACTCAAACACCTAACTCTAATATTTACCCTAACCCTAATCTTATCCTTCTCCCTAAACCTAAGCCTAACCCTAAAACTAAAACTAACCCTAAACTATTCCCTCACTCTAGCCAAAACCTAAACCTAACCCTAAGCCTCAATCTAACCCTGACCCTAACCGAGAAACCGTAAAACATCAGCTTAACCATAAACCTAACACTAACCCTCACACGAACCCTAACCCTTTCCCTAAACCTAAGCCTATCCCTAATCCTAACCCTAACCCTGACCTAAACGTAACCCTTACCCTAACCCTAAACTTAACCCTAACCTTAACTCTACCCTAACCCTAACCCTTACAATTACTCTAAAGCTGACCCTAACCCTACACCCTAACTCTAACTCTAAACCTAACCCTAACCTAGCCCTACCTTGGACCGTAAACCAAGCCTTAACCCTAACCTTCTCCCTACCCTAACCTAACCTTAAACCAAATTCTAATACTAAGCTTAGTCCTAACTCTAAACTTAACCCTAACCCTTACACTAACCCTCACTTTTACATGAAAATTCACCCTAACCCTAACCCTAACTCTAACTCTAACTCTAACCCTAACCATAGCACCTACCCTAAACCCTCACCTTAACTCTAAACCTAACCCTAAACCTTACCCTCACTCTAACCTCTAACCGTATCCCCAAATCTAAACCTAACGCTATCCCTAAACTTATTCCTAACCCTAACCCAAACACAAACACTAACTCCAATCTAACACTAACCCTAAACTTAACCCTACCCTAACCATAAACCTAACCCTAACGCCCTAAACCTAACTTCTAACACTAAGAATAATCCTCACCGTAATCCTATCCCTTTTCTTAACCCTCACCCTGAACCTAAACGTCACTCTAACCCTGAACCTAAATCTAACATTAACACTAAAAGTAAATCCTAACCCTAACCCGAACCCTAAACCTGACCTTAACACTAACATCAAAACAAAATCAAACTCTAGCCCTAACCATAATAAGCCTCGCCCCATCCTAAATTTCATCCAACCCTAACCTTAACCCTAAACCTAAACCTAACCCAAACCCTAACCTTAAACCAAACTCTAACCATAACGCTACTCCACCTCTTACCCTAAAACTAAGCCTTACATTAGCCCTGAATCTAACCCCAGACCTAGTCCGAATTCTAACCGTAGACCTAATCCTAAAACTAACCCAAACTCTAACCTTGATCCTAAATAGAACACTAACTCTAATTCGAAACCTGAACCTAAACTGAAATCTTACGCTACACCTAACCCTAAACCTAACCCTAACTCTAATCCTAAACATAACACTTACCCTAAACCCTCACCTTAACTGTGAAACTAACCATAACCCTCACCCTAAACCCTAACAATATCCCCCAACCGTAACCCTATGGCTATCCCTAACCCGAACACTCACCTGAATCCCTAAGCCCTAACGATAACACTAACCCTAACGCAAACCCTAACCCCTAACACCAAAGCCTAACCCAAACCTTAACACTAACTCTCACCCTAACTCTAACACTAAACTTAAACCTAATCATAAACCTAACCCTAACCCAAAACTAAGCATGACCAGAACCACAATGACTAACCGGAACCCTCACCCAAACCCTAACCCTAAACTAAAACAGGAACCCCTAACACCTTACCATAACCAAAATCCTAACCCTAACCAAACCTAACCCTAAACCTCACCCTCACCCCAACCGCAACGCCTAACACCAACCGTGACCCTAACCCTAACCGTAACACTAAACTTAACCCTAACCTAAAACCTAAAACTAACCCTAAAGCTAAACAGAACCCGTCAACTTTACCCTAACACGAAACACAACCTTAACACTAACCTGAAAACTAAACCAAACCTTAGCCATAACCCTAACCCTAACCCTCACCCTCACCCTATCTTAAACTTCACCGTATCCCTAACCTAAAGCTCACCCTAACTCTAAACCTGTCCCTACCCCGAAACCTAACCCTAATCTTAACCTTGGCCCACCTCTAACACTAAAATTAACCGTTACAATTACTCTGATCCTAACCCACACCCTAAACCTAATCCTAATCCTAACCCTGACCGTAACCCTAACCTAACCTTAACCCTAACTTTAACCCCGCCATAAACTCAAACCTAACCCTCATTCCTAACAGTAACTCTAACCATAACCCTAAACTGAACCCTCACCTTTAACCAAAATTTCACCCTACCCATAACCCTAAACCTACCCTAACTTCATTGCAATCCTAACCTTAACCTAAATTAAACCTAACCCTGAACCTAACTCTAACCCTAACCCTAAACCTAACCCCAAGCCTAACCCTGACCCTAACGTGAAACCTAACCCCTAACCCTAACCCTAACTCTCACACTTAACATAAACTTCACCCTAACCCTAACCCTAAAACTAAACATAATACTAAATCTCCCCCAACTCTGACCCTGACCCTAATCCTAACCATAAACCTAACCCTAACCCTAAACTTAACCCTAACCCTGTCCCGAACTCTATCTCTAACCCTAATCCTAACCTTAAAACTTACCCTACACACTCAGCTTCAATGGAAACCTAGCACTAACCCTCACACTAACATCTAAACCTAAACCCTACCCTTAACCTAAGCCTATCTCTAACCTTAACCTAGCCCTAAACCTAACCATGACTTAAACCTAACACTTACCCTAACCCTAAAACTAATCTTAACCCTAAAACTAATCCTAACCTTAACCCTAACCCTAACGCCTAATGCTGACGCTAAGCTCAACCCTCACCCTTAACTTAAACTTCACCCTAACCCTAACCCTAAACCGAACCCTATCCCTAAAGCTCACCCTAAACCTGACCCTAACATTAATCCAAACACCAAAACCTAACCCTAACACTAATACTAACCCTCAACCTAACCCTAACCTGATCCTAACCTTCACTCAAACACCTAACTCTAATATTTACCCTAACCCTAATCTTATCCTTCTCCCTAAACCTAAGCCTAACCCTAAAACTAAAACTAACCCTAAACTATTCCCTCACTCTAGCCAAAACCTAAACCTAACCCTAAGCCTCAATCTAACCCTGACCCTAACCGAGAAACCGTAAAACATCAGCTTAACCGTAAACCTAACACTAACCCTCACACGAAACCTAACCCTTTCCCTAAACCTAAGCCTATCCCTAATCCTAACCCTAACCCTGACCTAAACGTTATCCTTAACCTAACCCTAAACTTAACCCTAACCTTAACTCTACCCTAACCCTAACCCTTACAATTACTCTAAAGCTGGCCCTAACCCTACACCCTAACTCTAACTCGAAACCTAACCCTAACCTAGCCCTACCTTGGACCGTAAACCAAGCCTTAACCCTAACCTTCTCCCTACCCTAACCTAACCTTAAACCAAATTCTAATACTAAGCTTAGTCCTAACTCTAACCTTAACCCTAACCCTTACACTAACCCTCACTATTACCTGAAAATTCACCCTAACCCTAACCCTAACCCTAACTCTAACTCTAACCCTAACCATAGCACCTACCCTAAACCCTCACCTTAACTGTAAACCTAACCCTAAACCTCACCCTCACTCTAACCTCTAACCGTATCCCCAAATCTAAACCTAACGCTATCCCTAAACTTATTCCTAACCCTAACCCAAACACAAACACTAACCCTAATCTAACACTAACCCTAAACTTAACCCTACCCTAACCATAAACCTAACCCTAACGCCCTAAACCTAACTTCTAACACTAAGAATAATCCTCACCGTAATCCTATCCCTTTTCTTAACCCTCACCCTGAACCTAAACGTCACTCTAACCCTGAACCTAAATCTAACATTAACACTAAAAGTAAATCCTAACCCTAACCCGAACCCTAAACCTAATCTTAACACTAACCTCAAAACAAAATCAAATTCTAGCCCTAACCATAATAAGCCTCGCCCCATCCTAAATTTCATCCAACCCTAACCTTAACCCTAAACCTAAACCTAACCCAAACCCTAACCTTAAACCAAACTCTAACCATAACGCTACTCCACCTCTTACCCTAAAACTAAGCCTTACATTAGCCCTGAATCTAACCCCAGACCTAGTCCGAATTCTAACCGTAGACCTAATCCTAAAACTAACCCAAACTCTAACCTTGATCCTAAATAGAACACTAACTCTAATTCGAAACCTGAACCTAAACTGAAATCGTACGCTACACCTAACCCTAAACCTAACCCTAACTCTAATCCTAAACATAACACTTACCCTAAACCCTCACCTTAACTGTGAAACTAACCATAACCCTCACCCTAAACCCTAACAATATCCCCCAACCGTAACCCTATGGCTATCCCTAACCCGAACACTAACCTGAATCCCTAAGCCCTAACGATAACACTAACCCTAACGCAAACCCTAACCCCTAACACCAAAGCCTAACCCAAACCTTAACACTAACTCTCACCCTAACTCTAACACTAAACTTAAACCTAATCATAAACCTAACCCTAACCCAAAACTAAGCATGACCAGAACCACAATGACTAACCGGAACCCTCACCCAAACCCTAACCCTAAACTAAAACAGGAACCCCTAACACCTTACCATAACCAAAATCCTAACCCTAACCAAACCTAACCCTAAACCTCACCCTCACCCCAACCGCAACGCCTAACACCAACCGTGACCCTAACTCTAACCGTAACACTAAACTTAACCCTAACCTAAAACCTAAAACTAACCCTAAAGCTAAACAGAACCCGTCAACTTTACCCTAACACGAAACACAGCCTTAACACTAACCTGAAAACTAAACCAAACCTTAGCCATAACCCTAACCCTAACCCTCACCCTCACCCTATCTTAAACTTCACCGTATCCCTAACCTAAAGCTCACCCTAACTCTAAACCTGTCCCTACCCCGAAACCTAACCCTAATCTTAACCTTGGCCCACCTCTAACCCTAAAACTAACCGTTACAATAACTCTGATCCTAACCCTCACCCTAAACCTAATCCTAATCCGAACCCTGACCGTAACCCTAACCTAACCTTAACCCTAACTTTAACCCCGCCATAAACTCAAACCTAACCCTCATTCCTAACAGTAACTCTAACCATAACCCTAAACTGAACCCTCACCTTTAACCAAAATTTCACCCTACCCATAACCCTAAACCTACCCTAACTTCATTGCAATCCTAACCTTAACCTAAATTAAACCTAACCCTGAACCTAACTCTAACCCTAACCCTAAACCTAACCCCAAGCCTAACCCTGACCCTAACGTGAAACCTAACCCCTAACCCTAACCCTAACTCTCACACTTAACATAAACTTCACCCTAACCCTAACCCTAAAACTAAACATAATACTAAATCTCCCCCAACTCTGACCCTGACCCTAATCCTAACCATAAACCTAACCCTAACCCTAAACTTAACCCTAACCCTGTCCCGAACTCTATCTCTAACCCTAATCCTAACCTTAAAACTTACCCTACACACTCAGCTTCAATGGAAACCTAGCACTAACCCTCACACTAACATCTAAACCTAAACCCTACCCTTAACCTAAGCCTATCTCTAACCTTAACCTAGCCCTAAACCTAACCATGACTTAAACCTAACACTTACCCTAACCCTAAAACTAATCTTAACCCTAAAACTAATCCTAACCTTAACCCTAACCCTAACGCCTAATGCTGACGCTAAGCTCAACCCTCACCCTTAACTTAAACTTCACCCTAACCCTAACCCTAAACCGAACCCTAACCCTAAAGCTCACCCTAAACCTGACCCTAACATTAATCCAAACACCAAAACCTAACCCTAACACTAATACTAACCCTCAACCTAACCCTAACCTGATCCTAACCTTCACTCAAACACCTAACCCTAATATTTACCCTAACCCTAATCTTATCCTTCTCCCTAAACCTAAGCCTAACCCTAAAACTAAAACTAACCCTAAACTATTCCCTCACTCTAGCCAAAACCTAAACCCTACCCTAAGCCTCAATCTAACCCTGACCCTAACCGAGAAACCGTAAAACATCAGCTTAACCGTAAACCTAACACTAACCCTCACACGAACCCTAACCCTTTCCCTAAACCTAAGCCTATCCCTAATCCTAACCCTAACCCTGACCTAAACGTTATCCATAACCTAACCCTAAACTTAACCCTAACCTTAACTCTACCCTAACCCTAACCCTTACAATTACTCTAAAGCTGGCCCTAACCCTACACCCTAACTCTAACTCTAAACCTAACCCTAACCTAGCCCTACCTTGGACCGTAAACCAAGCCTTAACCCTAACCTTCTCCCTTCCCTAACCTAACCTTAAACCAAATTCTAATACTAAGCTTAGTCCTAACTCTAACCTTAACCCTAACCCTTACACTAACCCTCACTATTACCTGAAAATTCACCCTAACCCTAACCCTAACCCTAACTCTAACTCTAACCCTAACCATAGCACCTACCCTAAACCCTCACCTTAACTCTAAACCTAACCCTAAACCTCATCCTCACTCTAACCTCTAACCGTATCCCCAAATCTAAACCTAACGCTATCCCTAAACTTATTCCTAACCCTAACCCAAACACAAACACTAACCCTAATCTAACACTAACCCTAAACTTAACCCTACCCTAACCATAAACCTAACCCTAACGCCCTAAACCTAACTTCTAACACTAAGAATAATCCTCACCGTAATCCTATCCCTTTTCTTAACCCTCACCCTGAACCTAAACGTCACTCTAACCCTGAACCTAAATCTAACATTAACACTAAAAGTAAATCCTAACCCTAACCCGAACCCTAAACCTAACCTTAACACTAACCTCAAAACAAAATCAAACTCTAGCCCTAACCATAATAAGCCTCGCCCCATCCTAAATTTCATCCAACCCTAACCTTAACCCTAAACCTAAACCTAACCCAAACCCTAACCTTAAACCAAACTCTAACCATAACGCTACTCCACCTCTAACCCTAAAACTAAGCCTTACATTAGCCCTGAATCTAACCCCAGAACTAGTCCGAATTCTAACCGTAGACCTAATCCTAAAACTAACCCAAACTCTAACCTTCATCCTAAATAGAACACTAACTCTAATTCGAAACCTGAACCTAAACTGAAATCTTACGCTACACCTAACCCTAAACCTAACCCTAACTCTAATCCTAAACATAACACTTACCCTAAACCCTCACCTTAACTGTGAAACTAACCATAACCCTCACCCTAAACCCTAACAATATCCCCCAACCGTAACCCTATGGCTATCCCTAACCCGAACACTAACCTGAATCCCTAAGCCCTAACGATAACACTAACCCTAACGCAAACCCTAACCCCTAACACCAAAGCCTAACCCAAACCTTAACACTAACTCTCACCCGAACTCTAACACTAAACTTAAACCTAATCATAAACCTAACCCTAACCCAAAACTAAGCATGACCAGAACCACAATGACTAACCGGAACCCTCACCCAAACCCTAACCCTAAACTAAAACAGGAACCCCTAACACCTTACCATAACCAAAATCCTAACCCTAACCAAACCTAACCCTAAACCTCACCCTCACCCCAACCGCAACGCCTAACACCAACCGTGACCCTAACTCTATCCGTAACACTAAACTTAACCCTAACCTAAAACCTAAAACTAACCCTAAAGCTAAACAGAACCCGTCAACTTTACCCTAACACGAAACACAACCTTAACACTAACCTGAAAACTAAACCAAACCTTAGCCATAACCCTAACCCTAACCCTCACCCTCACCCTATCTTAAACTTCACCGTATCCCTAACCTAAAGCTCACCCTAACTCTAAACCTGTCCCTACCCCGAAACCTAACCCTAATCTTAACCTTGGCCCACCTCTAACCCTAAAACTAACCGTTACAATAACTCTGATCCTAACCCTCACCCTAAACCTAATCCTAATCCGAACCCTGACCGTAACCCTAACCTAACCTTAACCCTAACTTTAACCCCGCCATAAACTCAAACCTAACCCTCATTCCTTACAGTAACTCTAACCATAACCCTAAACTGAACCCTCACCTTTAACCAAAATTTCACCCTACCCATAACCCTAAACCTACCCTAACTTCATTGCAATCCTAACCTTAACCTAAATTAAACCTAACCCTGAACCTAACTCTAACTCTAACCCTAAACCTAACCCCAAGCCTAACCCTGACCCTAACGTGAAACCTAACCCCTAACCCTAACCCTAACTCTCACACTTAACATAAACTTCACCCTAACCCTAACCCTAAAACTAAACATAATACTAAATCTCCCCCAACTCTGACCCTGACCCTAATCCGAACCATAAACCTAACCCTAACGACCTAAACCTAACTTCTAACACTAAGAATAATCCTCACCGTAATCCTAACCCTTTTCTTAACCCTCACCCTGAACCTAAACGGCACTCTAACCCTGAACCTAAATCTAACATTAACACTAAAAGTAAATCCTAACCCTAACCCGAACCCTAAACCTAACCTTAACACTAACCTCAAAACAAAATCAGACTCTAGCCCTAACCATAATAAGCCTCGCCCCATCCTAAATTTCATCCAACCCTAACCTTAACCCTAAACCTAAACCTAACCCAAACCCTAACCTTAAACCAAACTCTAACCATAACGCTACTCCACCTCTTACCCTAAAACTAAGCCTTACATTAGCCCTGAATCTAACCCCAGACCTAGTCCGAATTCTAACCGTAGACCTAATCCTAAAACTAACCCAAACTCTAACCTTGATCCTAAATAGAACACTAACTCTAATTCGAAACCTGAACCTAAACTGAAATCTTACGCTACACCTAACCCTAAACCTAACCCTAACTCTAATCCTAAACATAACACTTACCCTAAACCCTCACCTTAACTGTGAAACTAACCATAACCCTCACCCTAAACCCTAACAATATCCCCCAACCGTAACCCTATGGCTATCCCTAACCCGAACACTAACCTGAATCCCTAAGCCCTAACGATAACACTAACCCTAACGCAAACCCTAACCCCTAACACCAAAGCCTAACCCAAACCTTAAAACTAACTCTCACCCTAACTCTAACACTAAACTTAAACCTAATCATAAACCTAACCCTAACCCAAAACTAAGCATGACCAGAACCACAATGATTAACCGGAACCCTCACCCAAACCCTAACCCTAAACTAAAACTGGAACCCCTAACACCTTACCATAACCAAAATCCTAACCCTAACCAAACCTAACCCTAAACCTCACCCTCACCCCAACCGCAACGCCTAACACCAACCGTGACCCTAACCCTAACCGTAACACTAAACTTAACCCTAACCTAAAACCTAAACCTAACCCTAAAGCTAAACAGAACCCGTCAACTTTACCCTAACACGAAACACAACCTTAACACTAACCTGAAAACTAAACCAAACCTTAGCCATAACCCTAACCCTAACCCTCACCCTCACCCTATCTTAAACTTCACCGTATCCCTAACCTAAAGCTCACCCTAACTCTAAACCTGTCCCTACCCCGAAACCTAACCCTAATCTTAACCTTGGCCCACCTCTAACCCTAAAACTAACCGTTACAATAACTCTGATCCTAACCCTCACCCTAAACCTAATCCTAATCCGAACCCTGACCGTAACCCTAACCTAACCTTAACCCTAACTTTAACCCCGCCATAAACTCAAACCTAACCCTCATTCCTAACAGTAACTCTAACCATAACCCTAAACTGAACCCTCACCTTTAACCAAAATTTCACCCTACCCATAACCCTAAACCTACCCTAACTTCATTGCAATCCTAACCTTAACCTAAATTAAACCTAACCCTGAACCTAACTCTAACCCTAACCGTAAACCTAACCCCAAGCCTAACCCTGACCCTAACGTGAAACCTAACCCCTAACCCTAACCCTAATTCTCACACTTAACATAAACTTCACCCTAACCCTAACCCTAAAACTAAACATAATACTAAATCTCCCCCAACTCTGACCCTGACCCTAATCCTAACCATAAACCTAACCCTAACCCTAAACTTAACCCTAACCCTGTCCCGAACTCTATCTCTAACCCTAATCCTAACCTTAAAAGTTACCCTACACACTCAGCTTCAATGGAAACCTAGCACTAACCCTCACACTAACATCTAAACCTAAACCCTACCCTTAACCTAAGCCTATCTCTAACCTTAACCTAGCCCTAAACCTAACCATGACTTAAACCTAACACTTACCCTAACCCTAAAACTAATCTTAACCCTAAAACTAATCTTAACCTTAACCCTAACCCTAACGCCTAATGCTGACGCTAAGCTCAACCCTCACCCTTAACTTAAACTTCACCCTAACCCTAACCCTAAACCGAACCCTATCCCTAAAGCTCACCCTAAACCTGACCCTAACATTAATCCAAACACCAAAACCTAACCCTAACACTAATACTAACCCTCAACCTAACCCTAACCTGATCCTAACCTTCACTCAAACACCTAACTCTAATATTTACCCTAACCCTAATCTTATCCTTCTCCCTAAACCTAAGCCTAACCCTAAAACTAAAACTAACCCTAAACTATTTCGTCACTCTAGCCAAAACCTAAACCTAACAATAAGCCTCAATCTAACCCTGACCCTAACCGAGAAACCGTAAAACATCAGCTTAACCATAAACCTAACACTAACCCTCACACGAACCCTAACCCTTTCCCTAAACCTAAGCCTATCCCTAATCCTAACCCTAACCCTGATCTAAACGTAACCCTTACCCTAACCCTAAACTTAACCCTAACCTTAACTCTACCCTAACCCTAACCCTTACAATTACTCTAAAGCTGACCCTAACCCTACACCCTAACTCTAACTCTAAACCTAACCCTAACGTAGCCCTACCTTGGACCGTAAACCAAGCCTTAACCCTAACCTTCTCCCTACCCTAACCTAACCTTAAACCAAATTCTAATACTAAGCTTAGTCCTAACTCTAACCTTAACCCTAACCCTTACACTAACCCTCACTGTTACCTGAAAATTCACCCTAACCCTAACCCTAACTCTAACTCTAACCCTAACCATAGCACCTACCCTAAACCCTCACCTTAACTGTAAACCTAACCCTAAAACTCACCCTCACTCTAACCTCTAACCGTATCCCCAAATCTAAACCTAACGCTATCCCTAAACTTATTCCTAACCCTAACCCAAACACAAACACTAACCCTAATCTAACACTAACCCTAAACTTAACCCTACCCTAACCATAAACCTAACCCTAACGCCCTAAACCTAACTTCTAACACTAAGAATAATCCTCACCGTAATCCTATCCCTTTTCTTAACCCTCACCCTGAACCTAAACGTCACTCTAACCCTGAACCTAAATCTAACATTAACACTAAAAGTAAATCCTAACCCTAACCCGAACCCTAAACCTAACCTTAACACTAACCTCAAAACAAAATCAAACTCTAGCCCTAACCATAATAAGCCTCGCCCCATCCTAAATTTCATCCAACCCTAACCTTAACCCTAAACCTAAACCTAACCCAAACCCTAACCTTAAACCAAACTCTAACCATAACGCTACTCCACCTCTAACCCTAAAACTAAGCCTTACATTAGCCCTGAATCTAACCCCAGACCTAGTCCGAATTCTAACCGTAGACCTAATCCTAAAACTAACCCAAACTCTAACCTTGATCCTAAATAGAACACTAACTCTAATTCGAAACCTGAACCTAAACTGAAATCTTACGCTACACCTAACCCTAAACCTAACCCTAACTCTAATCCTAAACATAACACTTACCCTAAACCCTCACCTTAACTGTGAAACTAACCATAACCCTCACCCTAAACCCTAACAATATCCCCCAACCGTAACCCTATGGCTATCCCTAACCCGAACACTAACCTGAATCCCTAAGCCCTAACGATAACACTAACCCTAACGCAAACCCTAACCCCTAACACCAAAGCCTAACCCAAACCTTAACACTAACTCTCACCCTAACTCTAACACTAAACTTAAACCTAATCATAAACCTAACCCTAACCCAAAACTAAGCATGACCAGAACCACAATGACTAACCGGAACCCTCACCCAAACCCTAACCCTAAACTAAAACAGGAACCCCTAACACCTTACCATAACCAAAATCCTAACCCTAACCAAACCTAACCCTAAACCTCACCCTCACCCCAACCGCAACGCCTAACACCAACCGTGACCCTAACTCTAACCGTAACACTAAACTTAACCCTAACCTAAAACCTAAAACTAACCCTAAAGCTAAACAGAACCCGTCAACTTTACCCTAACACGAAACACAGCCTTAACACTAACCTGAAAACTAAACCAAACCTTAGCCATAACCCTAACCCTAACCCTCACCCTCACCCTATCTTAAACTTCACCGTATCCCTAACCTAAAGCTCACCCTAACTCTAAACCTGTCCCTACCCCGAAACCTAACCCTAATCTTAACCTTGGCCCACCTCTAACCCTAAAACTAACCGTTACAATAACTCTGATCCTAACCCTCACCCTAAACCTAATCCTAATCCGAACCCTGACCGTAACCCTAACCTAACCTTAACCCTAACTTTAACCCCGCCATAAACTCAAACCTAACCCTCATTCCTAACAGTAACTCTAACCATAACCCTAAACTGAACCCTCACCTTTAACCAAAATTTCACCCTACCCATAACCCTAAACCTACCCTAACTTCATTGCAATCCTAACCTTAACCTAAATTAAACCTAACCCTGAACCTAACTCTAACCCTAACCCTAAACCTAACCCCAAGCCTAACCCTGACCCTAACGTGAAACCTAACCCCTAACCCTAACCCTAACTCTCACACTTAACATAAACTTCACCCTAACCCTAACCCTAAAACTAAACATAATACTAAATCTCCCCCAACTCTGACCCTGACCCTAATCCTAACCATAAACCTAACCCTAACCCTAAACTTAACCCTAACCCTGTCCCGA
This sequence comes from Loxodonta africana, assembly GCF_030014295.1. Taxonomy (NCBI): domain Eukaryota; kingdom Metazoa; phylum Chordata; class Mammalia; order Proboscidea; family Elephantidae; genus Loxodonta; species Loxodonta africana. The sequence continues at coordinate 352,564 of NW_026974855.1, read as the reverse complement.
ACTCTATCTCTAACCCTAATCCTAACCTTAAAACTTACCCTACACACTCAGCTTCAATGGAAACCTAGCACTAACCCTCACACTAACATCTAAACCTAAACCCTACCCTTAACCTAAGCCTATCTCTAACCTTAACCTAGCCCTAAACCTAACCATGACTTAAACCTAACACTTACCCTAACCCTAAAACTAATCTTAACCCTAAAACTAATCCTAACCTTAACCCTAACCCTAACGCCTAATGCTGACGCTAAGCTCAACCCTCACCCTTAACTTAAACTTCACCCTAACCCTAACCCTAAACCGAACCCTATCCCTAAAGCTCACCCTAAACCTGACCCTAACATTAATCCAAACACCAAAACCTAACCCTAACACTAATACTAACCCTCAACCTAACCCTAACCTGATCCTAACCTTCACTCAAACACCTAACTCTAATATTTACCCTAACCCTAATCTTATCCTTCTCCCTAAACCTAAGCCTAACCCTAAAACTAAAACTAACCCTAAACTATTCCCTCACTCTAGCCAAAACCTAAACCTAACCCTAAGCCTCAATCTAACCCTGACCCTAACCGAGAAACCGTAAAACATCAGCTTAACCATAAACCTAACACTAACCCTCACACGAACCCTAACCCTTTCCCTAAACCTAAGCCTATCCCTAATCCTAACCCTAACCCTGACCTAAACGTAACCCTTACCCTAACCCTAAACTTAACCCTAACCTTAACTCTACCCTAACCCTAACCCTTACAATTACTCTAAAGCTGACCCTAACCCTACACCCTAACTCTAACTCTAAACCTAACCCTAACCTAGCCCTACCTTGGACCGTAAACCAAGCCTTAACCCTAACCTTCTCCCTACCCTAACCTAACCTTAAACCAAATTCTAATACTAAGCTTAGTCCTAACTCTAAACTTAACCCTAACCCTTACACTAACCCTCACTTTTACATGAAAATTCACCCTAACCCTAACCCTAACTCTAACTCTAACTCTAACCCTAACCATAGCACCTACCCTAAACCCTCACCTTAACTCTAAACCTAACCCTAAACCTTACCCTCACTCTAACCTCTAACCGTATCCCCAAATCTAAACCTAACGCTATCCCTAAACTTATTCCTAACCCTAACCCAAACACAAACACTAACTCCAATCTAACACTAACCCTAAACTTAACCCTACCCTAACCATAAACCTAACCCTAACGCCCTAAACCTAACTTCTAACACTAAGAATAATCCTCACCGTAATCCTATCCCTTTTCTTAACCCTCACCCTGAACCTAAACGTCACTCTAACCCTGAACCTAAATCTAACATTAACACTAAAAGTAAATCCTAACCCTAACCCGAACCCTAAACCTGACCTTAACACTAACATCAAAACAAAATCAAACTCTAGCCCTAACCATAATAAGCCTCGCCCCATCCTAAATTTCATCCAACCCTAACCTTAACCCTAAACCTAAACCTAACCCAAACCCTAACCTTAAACCAAACTCTAACCATAACGCTACTCCACCTCTTACCCTAAAACTAAGCCTTACATTAGCCCTGAATCTAACCCCAGACCTAGTCCGAATTCTAACCGTAGACCTAATCCTAAAACTAACCCAAACTCTAACCTTGATCCTAAATAGAACACTAACTCTAATTCGAAACCTGAACCTAAACTGAAATCTTACGCTACACCTAACCCTAAACCTAACCCTAACTCTAATCCTAAACATAACACTTACCCTAAACCCTCACCTTAACTGTGAAACTAACCATAACCCTCACCCTAAACCCTAACAATATCCCCCAACCGTAACCCTATGGCTATCCCTAACCCGAACACTCACCTGAATCCCTAAGCCCTAACGATAACACTAACCCTAACGCAAACCCTAACCCCTAACACCAAAGCCTAACCCAAACCTTAACACTAACTCTCACCCTAACTCTAACACTAAACTTAAACCTAATCATAAACCTAACCCTAACCCAAAACTAAGCATGACCAGAACCACAATGACTAACCGGAACCCTCACCCAAACCCTAACCCTAAACTAAAACAGGAACCCCTAACACCTTACCATAACCAAAATCCTAACCCTAACCAAACCTAACCCTAAACCTCACCCTCACCCCAACCGCAACGCCTAACACCAACCGTGACCCTAACCCTAACCGTAACACTAAACTTAACCCTAACCTAAAACCTAAAACTAACCCTAAAGCTAAACAGAACCCGTCAACTTTACCCTAACACGAAACACAACCTTAACACTAACCTGAAAACTAAACCAAACCTTAGCCATAACCCTAACCCTAACCCTCACCCTCACCCTATCTTAAACTTCACCGTATCCCTAACCTAAAGCTCACCCTAACTCTAAACCTGTCCCTACCCCGAAACCTAACCCTAATCTTAACCTTGGCCCACCTCTAACACTAAAATTAACCGTTACAATTACTCTGATCCTAACCCACACCCTAAACCTAATCCTAATCCTAACCCTGACCGTAACCCTAACCTAACCTTAACCCTAACTTTAACCCCGCCATAAACTCAAACCTAACCCTCATTCCTAACAGTAACTCTAACCATAACCCTAAACTGAACCCTCACCTTTAACCAAAATTTCACCCTACCCATAACCCTAAACCTACCCTAACTTCATTGCAATCCTAACCTTAACCTAAATTAAACCTAACCCTGAACCTAACTCTAACCCTAACCCTAAACCTAACCCCAAGCCTAACCCTGACCCTAACGTGAAACCTAACCCCTAACCCTAACCCTAACTCTCACACTTAACATAAACTTCACCCTAACCCTAACCCTAAAACTAAACATAATACTAAATCTCCCCAACTCTGACCCTGACCCTAATCCTAACCATAAACCTAACCCTAACCCTAAACTTAACCCTAACCCTGTCCCGAACTCTATCTCTAACCCTAATCCTAACCTTAAAACTTACCCTACACACTCAGCTTCAATGGAAACCTAGCACTAACCCTCACACTAACATCTAAACCTAAACCCTACCCTTAACCTAAGCTATCTCTAACCTTAACCTAGCCCTAAACCTAACCATGACTTAAACCTAACACTTACCCTAACCCTAAAACTAATCTTAACCCTAAAACTAATCCTAACCTTAACCCTAACCCAATACTATCTCTCTATGACGCTAAGCTCAACCCTCACCCTTAACTTAAACTTCACCCTAACCCTAACCCTAAACCGAACCCTATCCCTAAAGCTCACCCTAAACCTGACCCTAACATTAATCCAAACACCAAAACCTAACCCTAACACTAATACTAACCCTCAACCTAACCCTAACCTGATCCTAACCTTCACTCAAACACCTAACTCTAATATTTACCCTAACCCTAATCTTATCCTTCTCCCTAAACCTAAGCCTAACCCTAAAACTAAAACTAACCCTAAACTATTCCCTCACTCTAGCCAAAACCTAAACCTAACCCTAAGCCTCAATCTAACCCTGACCCTAACCGAGAAACCGTAAAACATCAGCTTAACCGTAAACCTAACACTAACCCTCACACGAAACCTAACCCTTTCCCTAAACCTAAGCCTATCCCTAATCCTAACCCTAACCCTGACCTAAACGTTATCCTTAACCTAACCCTAAACTTAACCCTAACCTTAACTCTACCCTAACCCTAACCCTTACAATTACTCTAAAGCTGGCCCTAACCCTACACCCTAACTCTAACTCGAAACCTAACCCTAACCTAGCCCTACCTTGGACCGTAAACCAAGCCTTAACCCTAACCTTCTCCCTACCCTAACCTAACCTTAAACCAAATTCTAATACTAAGCTTAGTCCTAACTCTAACCTTAACCCTAACCCTTACACTAACCCTCACTATTACCTGAAAATTCACCCTAACCCTAACCCTAACCCTAACTCTAACTCTAACCCTAACCATAGCACCTACCCTAAACCCTCACCTTAACTGTAAACCTAACCCTAAACCTCACCCTCACTCTAACCTCTAACCGTATCCCCAAATCTAAACCTAACGCTATCCCTAAACTTATTCCTAACCCTAACCCAAACACAAACACTAACCCTAATCTAACACTAACCCTAAACTTAACCCTACCCTAACCATAAACCTAACCCTAACGCCCTAAACCTAACTTCTAACACTAAGAATAATCCTCACCGTAATCCTATCCCTTTTCTTAACCCTCACCCTGAACCTAAACGTCACTCTAACCCTGAACCTAAATCTAACATTAACACTAAAAGTAAATCCTAACCCTAACCCGAACCCTAAACCTAATCTTAACACTAACCTCAAAACAAAATCAAATTCTAGCCCTAACCATAATAAGCCTCGCCCCATCCTAAATTTCATCCAACCCTAACCTTAACCCTAAACCTAAACCTAACCCAAACCCTAACCTTAAACCAAACTCTAACCATAACGCTACTCCACCTCTTACCCTAAAACTAAGCCTTACATTAGCCCTGAATCTAACCCCAGACCTAGTCCGAATTCTAACCGTAGACCTAATCCTAAAACTAACCCAAACTCTAACCTTGATCCTAAATAGAACACTAACTCTAATTCGAAACCTGAACCTAAACTGAAATCGTACGCTACACCTAACCCTAAACCTAACCCTAACTCTAATCCTAAACATAACACTTACCCTAAACCCTCACCTTAACTGTGAAACTAACCATAACCCTCACCCTAAACCCTAACAATATCCCCCAACCGTAACCCTATGGCTATCCCTAACCCGAACACTAACCTGAATCCCTAAGCCCTAACGATAACACTAACCCTAACGCAAACCCTAACCCCTAACACCAAAGCCTAACCCAAACCTTAACACTAACTCTCACCCGAACTCTAACACTAAACTTAAACCTAATCATAAACCTAACCCTAACCCAAAACTAAGCATGACCAGAACCACAATGACTAACCGGAACCCTCACCCAAACCCTAACCCTAAACTAAAACTGGAACCCCTAACACCTTACCATAACCAAAATCCTAACCCTAACCAAACCTAACCCTAAACCTCACCCTCACCCCAACCGCAACGCCTAACACCAACCGTGACCCTAACCCTAACCGTAACACTAAACTTAACCCTAACCTAAAACCTAAAACTAACCCTAAAGCTAAACGGAACCCGTCAACTTTACCCTAACACGAAACACAACCTTAACACTAACCTGAAAACTAAACCAAACCTTAGCCATAACCCTAACCCTAACCCTCACCCTCACCCTATCTTAAACTTCACCGTATCCCTAACCTAAAGCTCACCCTAACTCTAAACCTGTCCCTACCCCGAAACCTAACCCTAATCTTAACCTTGGCCCACCTCTAACCCTAAAATTAACCGTTACAATTACTCTGATCCTAACCCACACCCTAAACCTAATCCTAATCCTAACCCTGACCGTAACCCTAACCTAACCTTAACCCTAACTTTAACCCCGCCATAAACTCAAACCTAACCCTCATTCCTTACAGTGACTCTAACCATAACCCTAAACTGAACCCTCACCTTTAACCAAAATTTCTCCCTACCCATAACCCTAAACCTACCCTAACTTCATTGCAATCCTAACCTTAACCTAAATTAAACCTAACCCTGAACCTAACTCTAACCCTAACCCTAAACCTAACCCCAAGCCTAACCCTGACCCTAACGTGAAACCTAACCCCTAACCCTAACCCTAACTCTCACACTTAACATAAACTTCACCCTAACCCTAACCCTAAAACTAAACATAATACTAAATCTCCCCCAACTCTGACCCTGACCCTAATCCTAACCATAAACCTAACCCTAACCCTAAACTTAACCCTAACCCTGTCCCGAACTCTATCTCTAACCCTAATCCTAACCTTAAAACTTACCCTACACACTCAGCTTCAATGGAAACCTAGCACTAACCCTCACACTAACATCTAAACCTAAACCCTACCCTTAACCTAAGCCTATCTCTAACCTTAACCTAGCCCTAAACCTAACCATGACTTAAACCTAACACTTACCCTAACCCTAAAACTAATCTTAACCCTAAAACTAATCTTAACCTTAACCCTAACCCTAACGCCTAATGCTGACGCTAAGCTCAACCCTCACCCTTAACTTAAACTTCACCCTAACCCTAACCCTAAACCGAACCCTATCCCTAAAGCTCACCCTAAACCTGACCCTAACATTAATCCAAACACCAAAACCTAACCCTAACACTAATACTAACCCTCAACCTAACCCTAACCTGATCCTAACCTTCACTCAAACACCTAACCCTAATATTTACCCTAACCCTAATCTTATCCTTCTCCCTAAACCTAAGCCTAACCCTAAAACTAAAACTAACCCTAAACTATTCCCTCACTCTAGCCAAAACCTAAACCTAACCCTAAGCCTCAATCTAACCCTGACCCTAACCGAGAAACCGTAAAACATCAGCTTAACCGTAAACCTAACACTAACCCTCACACGAACCCTAACCCTTTCCCTAAACCTAAGCCTATCCCTAATCCTAACCCTAACCCTGACCTAAACGTTATCCTTAACCTAACCCTAAACTTAACCCTAACCTTAACTCTACCCTAACCCTAACCCTTACAATTACTCTAAAGCTGGCCCTAACCCTACACCCTAACTCTAACTCTAAACCTAACCCTAACCTAGCCCTACCTTGGACTGTAAACCAAGCCTTAACCCTAACCTTCTCCCTACCCTAACCTAACCTTAAACCAAATTCTAATACTAAGCTTAGTCCTAACTCTAACCTTAACCCTAACCCTTACACTAACCCTCACTATTACCTGAAAATTCACCCTAACCCTAACCCTAACCCTAACTCTAACTCTAACCCTAACCATAGCACCTACCCTAAACCCTCACCTTAACTGTAAACCTAACCCTAAACCTCACCCTCACTCTAACCTCTAACCGTATCCCCAAATCTAAACCTAACGCTATCCCTAAACTTATTCCTAACCCTAACCCAAACACAAACACTAACCCTAATCTAACACTAACCCTAAACTTAACCCTACCCTAACCATAAACCTAACCCTAACGCCCTAAACCTAACTTCTAACACTAAGAATAATCCTCACCGTAATCCTATCCCTTTTCTTAACCCTCACCCTGAACCTAAACGTCACTCTAACCCTGAACCTAAATCTAACATTAACACTAAAAGTAAATCCTAACCCTAACCCGAACCCTAAACCTAACCTTAACACTAACCTCAAAACAAAATCAAACTCTAGCCCTAACCATAATAAGCCTCGCCCCATCCTAAATTTCATCCAACCCTAACCTTAACCCTAAACCTAAACCTAACCCAAACCCTAACCTTAAACCAAACTCTAACCATAACGCTACTCCACCTCTTACCCTAAAACTAAGCCTTACATTAGCCCTGAATCTAACCCCAGACCTAGTCCGAATTCTAACCGTAGACCTAATCCTAAAACTAACCCAAACTCTAACCTTGATCCTAAATAGAACACTAACTCTAATTCGAAACCTGAACCTAAACTGAAATCTTACGCTACACCTAACCCTAAACCTAACCCTAACTCTAATCCTAAACATAACACTTACCCTAAACCCTCACCTTAACTGTGAAACTAACCATAACCCTCACCCTAAACCCTAACAATATCCCCCAACCGTAACCCTATGGCTATCCCTAACCCGAACACTAACCTCAATCCCTAAGCCCTAACGATAACACTAACCCTAACGCAAACCCTAACCCCTAACACCAAAGCCTAACCCAAACCTTAACACTAACTCTCACCCTAACTCTAACACTAAACTTAAACCTAATCATAAACCTAACCCTAACCCAAAACTAAGCATGACCAGAACCACAATGACTAACCGGAACCCTCACCCAAACCCTAACCCTAAACTAAAACTGGAACCCCTAACACCTTACCATAACCAAAATCCTAACCCTAACCAAACCTAACCCTAAACCTCACCCTCACCCCAACCGCAACGCCTAACACCAACCGTGACCCTAACCCTAACCGTAACACTAAACTTAACCCTAACCTAAAACCTAAAACTAACCCTAAAGCTAAACGGAACCCGTCAACTTTACCCTAACACGAAACACAACCTTAACACTAACCTGAAAACTAAACCAAACCTTAGCCATAACCCTAACCCTAACCCTCACCCTCACCCTATCTTAAACTTCACCGTATCCCTAACCTAAAGCTCACCCTAACTCTAAACCTGTCCCTACCCCGAAACCTAACCCTAATCTTAACCTTGGCCCACCTCTAACCCTAAAATTAACCGTTACAATTACTCTGATCCTAACCCACACCCTAAACCTAATCCTAATCCTAACCCTGACCGTAACCCTAACCTAACCTTAACCCTAACTTTAACCCCGCCATAAACTCAAACCTAACCCTCATTCCTTACAGTGACTCTAACCATAACCCTAAACTGAACCCTCACCTTTAACCAAAATTTCTCCCTACCCATAACCCTAAACCTACCCTAACTTCATTGCAATCCTAACCTTAACCTAAATTAAACCTAACCCTGAACCTAACTCTAACCCTAACCCTAAACCTAACCCCAAGCCTAACCCTGACCCTAACGTGAAACCTAACCCCTAACCCTAACCCTAACTCTCACACTTAACATAAACTTCACCCTAACCCTAACCCTAAAACTAAACATAATACTAAATCTCCCCCAACTCTGACCCTGACCCTAATCCTAACCATAAACCTAACCCTAACCCTAAACTTAACCCTAACCCTGTCCCGAACTCTATCTCTAACCCTAATCCTAACCTTAAAACTTACCCTACACACTCAGCTTCAATGGAAACCTAGCACTAACCCTCACACTAACATCTAAACCTAAACCCTACCCTTAACCTAAGCCTATCTCTAACCTTAACCTAGCCCTAAACCTAACCATGACTTAAACCTAACACTTACCCTAACCCTAAAACTAATCTTAACCCTAAAACTAATCCTAACCTTAACCCTAACCCTAACGCCTAATGCTGACGCTAAGCTCAACCCTCACCCTTAACTTAAACTTCACCCTAACCCTAACCCTAAACCGAACCCTATCCCTAAAGCTCACCCTAAACCTGACCCTAACATTAATCCAAACACCAAAACCTAACCCTAACACTAATACTAACCCTCAACCTAACCCTAACCTGATCCTAACCTTCACTCAAACACCTAACTCTAATATTTACCCTAACCCTAATCTTATCCTTCTCCCTAAACCTAAGCCTAACCCTAAAACTAAAACTAACCCTAAACTATTCCCTCACTCTAGCCAAAACCTAAACCTAACCCTAAGCCTCAATCTAACCCTGACCCTAACCGAGAAACCGTAAAACATCAGCTTAACCGTAAACCTAACACTAACCCTCACACGAACCCTAACCCTTTCCCTAAACCTAAGCCTATCCCTAATCCTAACCCTAACCCTGACCTAAACGTTATCCTTAACCTAACCCTAAACTTAACCCTAACCTTAACTCTACCCTAACCCTAACCCTTACAATTACTCTAAAGCTGGCCCTAACCCTACACCCTAACTCTAACTCTAAACCTAACCCTAACCTAGCCCTACCTTGGACTGTAAACCAAGCCTTAACCCTAACCTTCTCCCTACCCTAACCTAACCTTAAACCAAATTCTAATACTAAGCTTAGTCCTAACTCTAACCTTAACCCTAACCCTTACACTAACCCTCACTATTACCTGAAAATTCACCCTAACCCTAACCCTAACCCTAACTCTAACTCTAACCCTAACCATAGCACCTACCCTAAACCCTCACCTTAACTGTAAACCTAACCCTAAACCTCACCCTCACTCTAACCTCTAACCGTATCCCCAAATCTAAACCTAACGCTATCCCTAAACTTATTCCTAACCCTAACCCAAACACAAACACTAACCCTAATCTAACACTAACCCTAAACTTAACCCTACCCTAACCATAAACCTAACCCTAACGCCCTAAACCTAACTTCTAACACTAAGAATAATCCTCACCGTAATCCTATCCCTTTTCTTAACCCTCACCCTGAACCTAAACGTCACTCTAACCCTGAACCTAAATCTAACATTAGCACTAAAAGTAAATCCTAACCCTAACCCGAACCCTAAACCTAACCTTAACACTAACCTCAAAACAAAATCAAACTCTAGCCCTAACCATAATAAGCCTCGCCCCATCCTAAATTTCATCCAACCCTAACCTTAACCCTAAACCTAAACCTAACCCAAACCCTAACCTTAAACCAAACTCTAACCATAACGCTACTCCACCTCTTACCCTAAAACTAAGCCTTACATTAGCCCTGAATCTAACCCCAGACCTAGTCCGAATTCTAACCGTAGACCTAATCCTAAAACTAACCCAAACTCTAACCTTGATCCTAAATAGAACACTAACTCTAATTCGAAACCTGAACCTAAACTGAAATCTTACGCTACACCTAACCCTAAACCTAACCCTAACTCTAATCCTAAACATAACACTTACCCTAAACCCTCACCTTAACTGTGAAACTAACCATAACCCTCACCCTAAACCCTAACAATATCCCCCAACCGTAACCCTATGGCTATCCCTAACCCGAACACTAACCTGAATCCCTAAGCCCTAACGATAACACTAACCCTAACGCAAACCCTAACCCCTAACACCAAAGCCTAACCCAAACCTTAACACTAACTCTCACCCTAACTCTAACACTAAACTTAAACCTAATCATAAACCTAACCCTAACCCAAAACTAAGCATGACCAGAACCACAATGACTAACCGGAACCCTCACCCAAACCCTAACCCTAAACTAAAACTGGAACCCCTAACACCTTACCATAACCAAAATCCTAACCCTAACCAAACCTAACCCTAAACCTCACCCTCACCCCAACCGCAACGCCTAACACCAACCGTGACCCTAACCCTAACCGTAACACTAAACTTAACCCTAACCTAAAACCTAAAACTAACCCTAAAGCTAAACGGAACCCGTCAACTTTACCCTAACACGAAACACAACCTTAACACTAACCTGAAAACTAAACCAAACCTTAGCCATAACCCTAACCCTAACCCTCACCCTCACCCTATCTTAAACTTCACCGTATCCCTAACCTAAAGCTCACCCTAACTCTAAACCTGTCCCTACCCCGAAACCTAACCCTAATCTTAACCTTGGCCCACCTCTAACCCTAAAATTAACCGTTACAATTACTCTGATCCTAACCCACACCCTAAACCTAATCCTAATCCTAACCCTGACCGTAACCCTAACCTAACCTTAACCCTAACTTTAACCCCGCCATAAACTCAAACCTAACCCTCATTCCTTACAGTGACTCTAACCATAACCCTAAACTGAACCCTCACCTTTAACCAAAATTTCTCCCTACCCATAACCCTAAACCTACCCTAACTTCATTGCAATCCTAACCTTAACCTAAATTAAACCTAACCCTGAACCTAACTCTAACCCTAACCCTAAACCTAACCCCAAGCCTAACCCTGACCCTAACGTGAAACCTAACCCCTAACCCTAACCCTAACTCTCACACTTAACATAAACTTCACCCTAACCCTAACCCTAAAACTAAACATAATACTAAATCTCCCCCAACTCTGACCCTGACCCTAATCCTAACCATAAACCTAACCCTAACCCTAAACTTAACCCTAACCCTGTCCCGAACTCTATCTCTAACCCTAATCCTAACCTTAAAACTTACCCTACACACTCAGCTTCAATGGAAACCTAGCACTAACCCTCACACTAACATCTAAACCTAAACCCTACCCTTAACCTAAGCCTATCTCTAACCTTAACCTAGCCCTAAACCTAACCATGACTTAAACCTAACACTTACCCTAACCCTAAAACTAATCTTAACCCTAAAACTAATCCTAACCTTAACCCTAACCCTAACGCCTAATGCTGACGCTAAGCTCAACCCTCACCCTTAACTTAAACTTCACCCTAACCCTAACCCTAAACCGAACCCTATCCCTAAAGCTCACCCTAAACCTGACCCTAACATTAATCCAAACACCAAAACCTAACCCTAACACTAATACGAACCCTCAACCTAACCCTAACCTGATCCTAACCTTCACTCAAACACCTAACTCTAATATTTACCCTAACCCTAATCTTATCCTTCTCCCTAAACCTAAGCCTAACCCTAAAACTAAAACTAACCCTAAACTATTCCCTCACTCTAGCCAAAACCTAAACCTAACCCTAAGCCTCAATCTAACCCTGACCCTAACCGAGAAACCGTAAAACATCAGCTTAACCGTAAACCTAACACTAACCCTCACACGAACCCTAACCCTTTCCCTAAACCTAAGCCTATCCCTAATCCTAACCCTAACCCTGACCTAAACGTTATCCATAACCTAACCCTAAACTTAACCCTAACCTTAACTCTACCCTAACCCTAACCCTTACAATTACTCTAAAGCTGGCCCTAACCCTACACCCTAACTCTAACTCTAAACCTAACCCTAACCTAGCCCTACCTTGGACCGTAAACCAAGCCTTAACCCTAACCTTCTCCCTTCCCTAACCTAACCTTAAACCAAATTCTAATACTAAGCTTAGTCCTAACTCTAACCTTAACCCTAACCCTTACACTAACCCTCACTATTACCTGAAAATTCACCCTAACCCTAACCCTAACCCTAACTCTAACTCTAACCCTAACCATAGCACCTACCCTAAACCCTCACCTTAACTGTAAACCTAACCCTAAACCTCACCCTCACTCTAACCTCTAACCGTATCCCCAAATCTAAACCTAACGCTATCCCTAAACTTATTCCTAACCCTAACCCAAACACAAACACTAACCCTAATCTAACACTAACCCTAAACTTAACCCTACCCTAACCATAAACCTAACCCTAACGCCCTAAACCTAACTTCTAACACTAAGAATAATCCTCACCGTAATCCTAACCCTTTTCTTAACCCTCACCCTGAACCTAAACGTCACTCTAACCCTGAACCTAAATCTAACATTAACACTAAAAGTAAATCCTAACCCTAACCCGAACCCTAAACCTAACCTTAACACTAACCTCAAAACAAAATCAAACTCTAGCCCTAACCATAATAAGCCTCGCCCCATCCTAAATTTCATCCAACCCTAACCTTAACCCTAAACCTAAACCTAACCCAAACCCTAACCTTAAACCAAACTCTAACCATAACGCTACTCCACCTCTTACCCTAAAACTAAGCCTTACATTAGCCCTGAATCTAACCCCAGACCTAGTCCGAATTCTAACCGTAGACCTAATCCTAAAACTAACCCAAACTCTAACCTTGATCCTAAATAGAACACTAACTCTAATTCGAAACCTGAACCTAAACTGAAATCTTACGCTACACCTAACCCTAAACCTAACCCTAACTCTAATCCTAAACATAACACTTACCCTAAACCCTCACCTTAACTGTGAAACTAACCATAACCCTCACCCTAAACCCTAACAATATCCCCCAACCGTAACCCTATGGCTATCCCTAACCCGAACACTAACCTGAATCCCTAAGCCCTAACGATAACACTAACCCTAACGCAAACCCTAACCCCTAACACCAAAGCCTAACCCAAACCTTAACACTAACTCTCACCCGAACTCTAACACTAAACTTAAACCTAATCATAAACCTAACCCTAACCCAAAACTAAGCATGACCAGAACCACAATGACTAACCGGAACCCTCACCCAAACCCTAACCCGAAACAAAAACTGGAACCCCTAACACCTTACCATAACCAAAATCCTAACCCTAACCAAACCTAACCCTAAACCTCACCCTCACCCCAACCGCAACGCCTAACACCAACCGTGACCCTAACCCTAACCGTAACACTAAACTTAACCCTAACCTAAAACCTAAAACTAACCCTAAAGCTAAACGGAACCCGTCAACTTTACCCTAACACGAAACACAACCTTAACACTAACCTGAAAACTAAACCAAACCTTAGCCATAACCCTAACCCTAACCCTCACCCTCACCCTATCTTAAACTTCACCGTATCCCTAACCTAAAGCTCACCCTAACTCTAAACCTGTCCCTACCCCGAAACCTAACCCTAATCTTAACCTTGGCCCACCTCTAACCCTAAAACTAACCGTTACAATAACTCTGATCCTAACCCTCACCCTAAACCTAATCCTAATCCTAACCCTCACCGTAACCCTAACCTAACCTTAACCCTAACTTTAACCCTGCCATAAACTCAAACCTAACCCTCATTCCTAACAGTGACTCTAACCATTACCCTAAACTGAACCCTCACCTTTAACCAAAATTTCACCCTACCCATAACCCTAAACCTACCCTAACTTCATTGCAATCCTAACCTTAACCTAAATTAAACCTAACCCTGAACCTAACTCTAACCCTAACCCTAATCCTAACCCCAACCCTAACCCTGACCCTAACGTGAAACCTAACCCCTAACCCTAACCCTAACTCTCACACTTAACATAAACTTCACCCTAACCCTAACGCTAAAACTAAACATAATACTAAATCTCCCCCAACTCTGACCCTGACCCTAATCCTAACCATAAACCTAACCCTAACCCTAAACTTAACCCTAACCCTGTCCCGAACTCTATCTCTAACCCTAATCCTAACCTTAAAACTTACCCTACACACTCAGCTTCAATGGAAACCTAGCACTAACCCTCACACTAACATCTAAACCTAAACTCTACCCTTAACCTAAGCCTATCTCTAACCTTAACCTAGCCCTAAACCTAACCATGACTTAAACCTAACACTTACCCTAACCCTAAAACTAATCTTAACCCTAAAACTAATCCTAACCTTAACCCTAACCCTAACGCCTAATGCTGACGCTAAGCTCAACCCTCACCCTTAACTTAAACTTCACCCTAACCCTAACCCTAAACCGAACCCTATCCCTAAAGCTCACCCTAAACCTGACCCTAACATTAATCCAAACACCAAAACCTAACCCTAACACTAATACTAACCCTCAACCTAACCCTAACCTGATCCTAACCTTCACTCAAACACCTAACTCTAATATTTACCCTAACCCTAATCTTATCCTTCTCCCTAAACCTAAGCCTAACCCTAAAACTAAAACTAACCCTAAACTATTCCCTCACTCTAGCCAAAACCTAAACCTAACCCTAAGCCTCAATCTAACCCTGACCCTAACCGAGAAACCGTAAAACATCAGCTTAACCGTAAACCTAACACTAACCCTCACACGAACCCTAACCCTTTCCCTAAACCTAAGCCTATCCCTAATCCTAACCCTAACCCTGACCTAAACGTTATCCATAACCTAACCCTAAACTTAACCCTAACCTTAACTCTACCCTAACCCTAACACTTACAATTACTCTAAAGCTGGCCCTAACCCTACACCCTAACTCTAACTCTAAAACTAACCCTAACCTAGCCCTACCTTGGACCGTAAACCAAGCCTTAACCCTAACCTTCTCCCTACCCTAACCTAACCTTAAACCAAATTCTAATACTAAGCTTAGTCCTAACTCTAACCTTAACCCTAACCCTTACACTAACCCTCACTATTACCTGAAAATTCACCCTAACCCTAACCCTAACCCTAACTCTAACTCTAACCCTAACCATAGCACCTACCCTAAACCCTCACCTTAACTCTAAACCTAACCCTAAACCTCATCCTCACTCTAACCTCTAACCGTATCCCCAAATCTAAACCTAACGCTATCCCTAAACTTATTCCTAACCCTAACCCAAACACAAACACTAACCCTAATCTAACACTAACCCTAAACTTAACCCTACCCTAACCATAAACCTAACCCTAACGCCCTAAACCTAACTTCTAACACTAAGAATAATCCTCACCGTAATCCTATCCCTTTTCTTAACCCTCACCCTGAACCTAAACGTCACTCTAACCCTGAACCTAAATCTAACATTAACACTAAAAGTAAATCCTAACCCTAACCCGAACCCTAAACCTAACCTTAACACTAACCTCAAAACAAAATCAAACTCTAGCCCTAACCATAATAAGCCTCGCCCCATCCTAAATTTCATCCAACCCTAACCTTAACCCTAAACCTAAACCTAACCCAAACCCTAACCTTAAACCAAACTCTAACCATAACGCTACTCCACCTCTTACCCTAAAACTAAGCCTTACATTAGCCCTGAATCTAACCCCAGAACTAGTCCGAATTCTAACCGTAGACCTAATCCTAAAACTAACCCAAACTCTAACCTTGATCCTAAATAGAACACTAACTCTAATTCGAAACCTGAACCTAAACTGAAATCTTACGCTACACCTAACCCTAAACCTAACCCTAACTCTAATCCTAAACATAACACTTACCCTAAACCCTCACCTTAACTGTGAAACTAACCATAACCCTCACCCTAAACCCTAACAATATCCCCCAACCATAACCCTATGGCTATCCCTAACCCGAACACTAACCTGAATCCCTAAGCCCTAACGATAACACTAACCCTAACGCAAACCCTAACCCCTAACACCAAAGCCTAACCCAAACATTAACACTAACTCTCACCCGAACTCTAACAGTAAACTTAAACCTAATCATAAACCTAACCCTAACCCAAAACTAAGCATGACCAGAACCACAATGACTAACTGGAACCCTCACCCAAACTCTAACCCTAAACTAAAACTGGAACCCCTAACACCTTACCATAACCAAAATCCTAACCCTAACCAAACCTAACCCTAAACCTCACCCTCACCCCAACCGCAACGCCTAACACCAACCGTGACCCTAACCCAAACCGTAACACTAAACTTAACCCGAACCTAAAACCTAAAACTAACCCTAAAGCTAAACAGAACCCGTCAACTTTACCCTAACACGAAACACAACCTTAACACTAACCTGAAAACTAAACCAAACCTTAGCCATAACCCTAACCCTAACCCTCACCCTCACCCTATCTTAAACTTCACCGTATCCCTAACCTAAAGCTCACCCTAACTCTAAACCTGTCCCTACCCCGAAACCTAACCCTAATCTTAACCTTGGCCCACCTCTAACCCTAAAATTAACCGTTACAATAACTCTGATCCTAACCCTCACTCTAAACCTAATCCTAATCCTAACCCTGACCGTAACCCTAACCTAACCTTAACCCTAACTTTAACCCCGCCATAAACTCAAACCTAACCCTCATTCCTAACAGTAACTCTAACCCTAACCCTAAACTGAACCCTCACCTTTAACCAAAATTTCTCCCTACCCATAACCCTAAACCTACCCTAACTTCATTGCAATCCTAACCTTAACCTAAATTAAACCTAACCCTGAACCTAACTCTAACCCTAACCCTAAATCTAAACCCAACCCTAACCCTGACCCTAACGTGAAACCTAACCCCTAACCCTAACCCTAACTCTCACACTTAACATAAACTTCACCCTAACCCTAACCCTAAAAATAACATAATACTAAATCTCCCCCAACTCTGACCCTGACCCTAATCCTAACCATAAACCTAACCCTAACCCTAAACTTAACCCTAACCCTGTCCCGAACTCTATCTCTAACCCTAATCCTAACCTTAAAACTTACCCTACACACTCAGCTTCAATGGAAACCTAGCACTAACCCTCACACTAACATCTAAACCTAAACCCTACCCTTAACCTAAGCCTATCTCTAACCTTAACCTAGCCCTAAACCTAACCATGACTTAAACCTAACACTTACCCTAACCCTAAAACTAATCTTAACCCTAAAACTAATCCTAACCTTAACCCTAACCCTAACGCCTAATGCTGACGCTAAGCTCAACCCTCACCCTTAACTTAAACTTCACCCTAACCCTAACCCTAAACCGAACCCTATCCCTAAAGCTCACCCTAAACCTGACCCTAACATTAATCCAAACACCAAAACCTAACCCTAACACTAATACTAACCCTCAACCTAACCCTAACCTGATCCTAACCTTCACTCAAACACCTAACTCTAATATTTACCCTAACCCTAATCTTATCCTTCTCCCTAAACCTAAGCCTAACCCTAAAACTAAAACTAACCCTAAACTATTCCCTCACTCTAGCCAAAATCTAAACCTAACCCTAAGCCTCAATCTAACCCTGACCCTAACCGAGAAACCGTAAAACATCAGCTTAACCGTAAACCTAACACTAACCCTCACACGAACCCTAACCCTTTCCCTAAACCTAAGCCTATCCCTAATCCTAACCCTAACCCTGACCTAAACGTAATCCTTACCCTAACCCTAAACTTAACCCTAACCTTAACTCTACCCTAACCCTAACCCTTACAATTACTCGAAAGCTGACCCTAACCCTACACCCTAACTCTAACTCTAAACCTAACCCTAACCTAGCCCTACCTTGGACCGTAAACCAAGCCTTAACCCTAACCTTCTCCCTACTCTAACCTAACCTTAAACCAAATTCTAATACTAAGCTTAGTCCTAACTCTAACCTTAACCCTAACCCTTACACTAACCCTCACTTTTACATGAAAATTCACCCTAACCCTAACCCTAACTCTAACTCTAACTCTAACCCTAACCATAGCACCTACCCTAAACCCTCACCTTAACTGTAAACCTAACCCTAAACCTCACCCTCACTCTAAACTCTAACCGTATCCCCAAATCTAAACCTAACGCTATCCCTAAACTTATTCCTAACCCTAACCCAAACACAAACACTAACCCTAATCTAACACTAACCCTAAACTTAACCCTACCCTAACCATAAACCTAACCCTAACGCCCTAAACCTAACTTCTAACACTAAGAATAATCCTCACCGTAATCCTATCCCTTTTCTTAACCCTCACCATGAACCTAAACGTCACTCTAACCCTGAACCTAAATCTAACATTAACACTAAAAGTAAATCCTAACCCTAACCCGAACCCTAAACCTAACCTTAACACTAACATCAAAACAAAATCAAACTCTAGCCCTAACCATAATAAGCCTCGCCCCATCCTAAATTTCATCCAACCCTAACCTTAACCCTAAACCTAAACCTAACCCAAACCCTAACCTTAAACCAAACTCTAACCATAACGCTACTCCACCTCTTACCCTAAAACTAAGCCTTACATTAGCCCTGAATCTAACCCCAGACCTAGTCCGAATTCTAACCGTAGACCTAATCCTAAAACTAACCCAAACTCTAACCTTGATCCTAAATAGAACACTAACTCTAATTCGAAACCTGAACCTAAACTGAAATCGTACGCTACACCTAACCCTAAACCTAACCCTAACTCTAATCCTAAACATAACACTTACCCTAAACCCTCACCTTAACTGTGAAACTAACCATAACCCTCACCCTAAACCCTAACAATATCCCCCAACCGTAACCCTATGGCTATCCCTAACCCGAACACTCACCTGAATCCCTAAGCCCTAACGATAACACTAACCCTAACGCAAACCCTAACCCCTAACACCAAAGCCTAACCCAAACCTTAACACTAACTCTCACCCTAACTCTAACACTAAACTTAAACCTAATCATAAACCTAACCCTAACCCAAAACTAAGCATGACCAGAACCACAATGACTAACCGGAACCCTCACCCAAACCCTAACCCTAAACTAAAACTGGAACCCCTAACACCTTACCATAACCAAAATCCTAACCCTAACCAAACCTAACCCTAAACCTCACCCTCACCCCAACCGCAACGCCTAACACCAACCGTGACCCTAACCCTAACCGTAACACTAAACTTAACCCTAACCTAAAACCTAAAACTAACCCTAAAGCTAAACAGAACCCGTCAACTTTACCCTAACACGAAACACAGCCTTAACACTAACCTGAAAACTAAACCAAACCTTAGCCATAACCCTAACCCTAACCCTCACCCTCACCCTATCTTAAACTTCACCGTATCCCTAACCTAAAGCTCACCCTAACTCTAAACCTGTCCCTACCCCGAAACCTAACCCTAATCTTAACCTTGGCCCACCTCTAACCCTAAAATTAACCGTTACAATAACTCTGATCCTAACCCTCACCCTAAACCTAATCCTAATCCTAACCCTGACCGTAACCCTAACCTAACCTTAACCCTAACTTTAACCCCGCCATAAACTCAAACCTAACCCTCATTCCTAACAGTAACTCTAACCCTAACCCTAAACTGAACCCTCATCTTTAACCAAAATTTCTCCCTACCCATAACCCTAAACCTACCCTAACTTCATTGCAATCCTAACCTTAACCTAAATTAAACCTAACCCTGAACCTAACTCTAACCCTAACCCTAAACCTAACCCCAAGCCTAACCCTGACCCTAACGTGAAACCTAACCCCTAACCCTAACCCTAACTCTCACACTTAACATAAACTTCACCCTAACCCTAACCCTAAAACTAAACATAATACTAAATCTCCCCCAACTCTGACCCTGACCCTAATCCTAACCATAAACCTAACCCTAACCCTAAACTTAACCCTAACCCTGTCCCGAACTCTATCTCTAACCCTAATCCTAACCTTAAAACTTACCCTACACACTCAGCTTCAATGGAAACCTAGCACTAACCCTCACACTAACATCTAAACCTAAACCCTACCCTTAACCTAAGCCTATCTCTAACCTTAACCTAGCCCTAAACCTAACCATGACTTAAACCTAACACTTACCCTAACCCTAAAACTAATCTTAACCCTAAAACTAATCCTAACCTTAACCCTAACCCTAACGCCTAATGCTGACGCTAAGCTCAACCCTCACCCTTAACTTAAACTTCACCCTAACCCTAACCCTAAACCGAACCCTATCCCTAAAGCTCACCCTAAACCTGACCCTAACATTAATCCAAACACCAAAACCTAACCCTAACACTAATACTAACCCTCAACCTAACCCTAACCTGATCCTAACCTTCACTCAAACACCTAACTCTAATATTTACCCTAACCCTAATCTTATCCTTCTCCCTAAACCTAAGCCTAACCCTAAAACTAAAACTAACCCTAAACTATTCCCTCACTCTAGCCAAAACCTAAACCTAACCCTAAGCCTCAATCTAACCCTGACCCTAACCGAGAAACCGTAAAACATCAGCTTAACCGTAAACCTAACACTAACCCTCACACGAACCCTAACCCTTTCCCTAAACCTAAGCCTATCCCTAATCCTAACCCTAACCCTGACCTAAACGTAATCCTTACCCTAACCCTAAAATTAACCCTAACCTTAACTCTACCCTAACCCTAACCCTTACAATTACTCTAAAGCTGACCCTAACCCTACACCCTAACTCTAACTCTAAACCTAACCCTAACCTAGCCCTACCTTGGACCGTAAACCAAGCCTTAACCCTAACCTTCTCCCTACCCTAACCTAACCTTAAACCAAATTCTAATACTAAGCTTAGTCCTAACTCTAACCTTAACCCTAACCCTTACACTAACCCTCACTTTTACATGAAAATTCACCCTAACCCTAACCCTAACCCTAACTCTAACTCTAACCCTAACCATAGCACCTACCCTAAACCCTCACCTTAACTGTAAACCTAACCCTAAACCTCACCCTCACTCTAAACTCTAACCGTATCCCCAAATCTAAACCTAACGCTATCCCTAAACTTATTCCTAACCCTAACCCAAACACAAACACTAACCCTAATCTAACACTAACCCTAAACTTAACCCTACCCTAACCATAAACCTAACCCTAACGCCCTAAACCTAACTTCTAACACTAAGAATAATCCTCACCGTAATCCTATCCCTTTTCTTAACCCTCACCCTGAACCTAAACGTCACTCTAACCCTGAACCTAAATCTAACATTAACACTAAAAGTAAATCCTAACCCTAACCCGAACCCTAAACCTAACCTTAACACTAACATCAAAACAAAATCAAACTCTAGCCCTAACCATAATAAGCCTCGCCCCATCCTAAATTTCATCCAACCCTAACCTTAACCCTAAACCTAAACCTAACCCAAACCCTAACCTTAAACCAAACTCTAACCATAACGCTACTCCACCTCTTACCCTAAAACTAAGCCTTACATTAGCCCTGAATCTAACCCCAGACCTAGTCCGAATTCTAACCGTAGACCTAATCCTAAAACTAACCCAAACTCTAACCTTGATCCTAAATAGAACACTAACTCTAATTCGAAACCTGAACCTAAACTGAAATCTTACGCTACACCTAACACTAAACCTAACCCTAACTCTAATCCTAAACATAACACTTACCCTAAACCCTCACCTTAACTGTGAAACTAACCATAACCCTCACCCTAAACCCTAACAATATCCCCCAACCGTAACCCTATGGCTATCCCTAACCCGAACACTAACCTGAATCCCTAAGCCCTAACGATAACACTAACCCTAACGCAAACCCTAACCCCTAACACCAAAGCCTAACCCAAACCTTAACACTAACTCTCACCCGAACTCTAACACTAAACTTAAACCTAATCATAAACCTAACCCTAACCCAAAACTAAGCATGACCAGAACCACAATGACTAACCGGAACCCTCACCCAAACCCTAACCCTAAACTAAAACAGGAACCCCTAACACCTTACCATAACCAAAATCCTAACCCTAACCAAACCTAACCCTAAACCTCACCCTCACCCCAACCGCAACGCCTAACACCAACCGTGACCCTAACCCTAACCGTAACACTAAACTTAACCCTAACCTAAAACCTAAAACTAACCCTAAAGCTAAACGGAACCCGTCAACTTTACCCTAACACGAAACACAGCCTTAACACTAACCTGAAAACTAAACCAAACCTTAGCCATAACCCTAACCCTAACCCTCACCCTCACCCTATCTTAAACTTCACCGTATCCCTAACCTAAAGCTCACCCTAACTCTAAACCTGTCCCTACCCCGAAACCTAACCCTAATCTTAACCTTGGCCCACCTCTAACCCTAAAATTAACCGTTACAATTACTCTGATCCTAACCCACACCCTAAACCTAATCCTAATCCTAACCCTGACCGTAACCCTAACCTAACCTTAACCCTAACTTTAACCCCGCCATAAACTCAAACCTAACCCTCATTCCTAACAGTAAATCTAACCATAACCCTAAACTGAACCCTCACCTTTAACCAAAATTTCTCCCTACCCATAACCCTAAACCTACCCTAACTTCATTGCAATCCTAACCTTAACCTAAATTAAACCTAACCCTGAACCTAACTCTAACCCTAACCCTAAACCTAACCCCAAGCCTAACCCTGACCCTAACGTGAAACCTAACCCCTAACCCTAACCCTAACTCTCACACTTAACATAAACTTCACCCTAACCCTAACCCTAAAACTAAACATAATACTAAATCTCCCCCAACTCTGACCCTGACCCTAATCCTAACCATAAACCTAACCCTAACCCTAAACTTAACCCTAACCCTGTCCCGAACTCTATCTCTAACCCTAATCCTAACCTTAAAACTTACCCTACACACTCAGCTTCAATGGAAACCTAGCACTAACCCTCACACTAACATCTAAACCTAAACCCTACCCTTAACCTAAGCCTATCTCTAACCTTAACCTAGCCCTAAACCTAACCATGACTTAAACCTAACACTTACCCTAACCCTAAAACTAATCTTAACCCTAAAACTAATCCTAACCTTAACCCTAACCCTAACGCCTAATGCTGACGCTAAGCTCAACCCTCACCCTTAACTTAAACTTCACCCTAACCCTAACCCTAAACCGAACCCTATCCCTAAAGCTCACCCTAAACCTGACCCTAACATTAATCCAAACACCAAAACCTAACCCTAACACTAATACTAACCCTCAACCTAACCCTAACCTGATCCTAACCTTCACTCAAACACCTAACTCTAATATTTACCCTAACCCTAATCTTATCCTTCTCCCTAAACCTAAGCCTAACCCTAAAACTAAAACTAACCCTAAACTATTCCCTCACTCTAGCCAAAACCTAAACCTAACCCTAAGCCTCAATCTAACCCTGACCCTAACCGAGAAACCGTAAAACATCAGCTTAACCGTAAACCTAACACTAACCCTCACACGAACCCTAACCCTTTCCCTAAACCTAAGCCTATCCCTAATCCTAACCCTAACCCTGACCTAAACGTTATCCTTAACCTAACCCTAAACTTAACCCTAACCTTAACTCTACCCTAACCCTAACCCTTACAATTACTCTAAAGCTGGCCCTAACCCTACACCCTAACTCTAACTCTAAACCTAACCCTAACCTAGCCCTACCTTGGACTGTAAACCAAGCCTTAACCCTAACCTTCTCCCTACCCTAACCTAACCTTAAACCAAATTCTAATACTAAGCTTAGTCCTAACTCTAACCTTAACCCTAACCCTTACACTAACCCTCACTATTACCTGAAAATTCACCCTAACCCTAACCCTAACCCTAACTCTAACTCTAACCCTAACCATAGCACCTACCCTAAACCCTCACCTTAACTGTAAACCTAACCCTAAACCTCACCCTCACTCTAACCTCTAACCGTATCCCCAAATCTAAACCTAACGCTATCCCTAAACTTATTCCTAACCCTAACCCAAACACAAACACTAACCCTAATCTAACACTAACCCTAAACTTAACCCTACCCTAACCATAAACCTAACCCTAACGCCCTAAACCTAACTTCTAACACTAAGAATAATCCTCACCGTAATCCTATCCCTTTTCTTAACCCTCACCCTGAACCTAAACGTCACTCTAACCCTGAACCTAAATCTAACATTAACACTAAAAGTAAATCCTAACCCTAACCCGAACCCTAAACCTAACCTTAACACTAACCTCAAAACAAAATCAAACTCTAGCCCTAACCATAATAAGCCTCGCCCCATCCTAAATTTCATCCAACCCTAACCTTAACCCTAAACCTAAACCTAACCCAAACCCTAACCTTAAACCAAACTCTAACCATAACGCTACTCCACCTCTTACCCTAAAACTAAGCCTTACATTAGCCCTGAATCTAACCCCAGACCTAGTCCGAATTCTAACCGTAGACCTAATCCTAAAACTAACCCAAACTCTAACCTTGATCCTAAATAGAACACTAACTCTAATTCGAAACCTGAACCTAAACTGAAATCGTACGCTACACCTAACCCTAAACCTAACCCTAACTCTAATCCTAAACATAACACTTACCCTAAACCCTCACCTTAACTGTGAAACTAACCATAACCCTCACCCTAAACCCTAACAATATCCCCCAACCGTAACCCTATGGCTATCCCTAACCCGAACACTAACCTGAATCCCTAAGCCCTAACGATAACACTAACCCTAACGCAAACCCTAACCCCTAACACCAAAGCCTAACCCAAACCTTAACACTAACTCTCACCCGAACTCTAACACTAAACTTAAACCTAATCATAAACCTAACCCTAACCCAAAACTAAGCATGACCAGAACCACAATGACTAACCGGAACCCTCACCCAAACCCTAACCCTAAACTAAAACAGGAACCCCTAACACCTTACCATAACCAAAATCCTAACCCTAACCAAACCTAACCCTAAACCTCACCCTCACCCCAACCGCAACGCCTAACACCAACCGTGACCCTAACCCTAACCGTAACACTAAACTTAACCCTAACCTAAAACCTAAAACTAACCCTAAAGCTAAACGGAACCCGTCAACTTTACCCTAACACGAAACACAGCCTTAACACTAACCTGAAAACTAAACCAAACCTTAGCCATAACCCTAACCCTAACCCTCACCCTCACCCTATCTTAAACTTCACCGTATCCCTAACCTAAAGCTCACCCTAACTCTAAACCTGTCCCTACCCCGAAACCTAACCCTAATCTTAACCTTGGCCCACCTCTAACCCTAAAATTAACCGTTACAATTACTCTGATCCTAACCCACACCCTAAACCTAATCCTAATCCTAACCCTGACCGTAACCCTAACCTAACCTTAACCCTAACTTTAACCCCGCCATAAACTCAAACCTAACCCTCATTCCTAACAGTAAATCTAACCATAACCCTAAACTGAACCCTCACCTTTAACCAAAATTTCTCCCTACCCATAACCCTAAACCTACCCTAACTTCATTGCAATCCTAACCTTAACCTAAATTAAACCTAACCCTGAACCTAACTCTAACCCTAACCCTAAACCTAACCCCAAGCCTAACCCTGACCCTAACGTGAAACCTAACCCCTAACCCTAACCCTAACTCTCACACTTAACATAAACTTCACCCTAACCCTAACCCTAAAACTAAACATAATACTAAATCTCCCCCAACTCTGACCCTGACCCTAATCCTAACCATAAACCTAACCCTAACCCTAAACTTAACCCTAACCCTGTCCCGAACTCTATCTCTAACCCTAATCCTAACCTTAAAACTTACCCTACACACTCAGCTTCAATGGAAACCTAGCACTAACCCTCACACTAACATCTAAACCTAAACCCTACCCTTAACCTAAGCCTATCTCTAACCTTAACCTAGCCCTAAACCTAACCATGACTTAAACCTAACACTTACCCTAACCCTAAAACTAATCTTAACCCTAAAACTAATCCTAACCTTAACCCTAACCCTAACGCCTAATGCTGACGCTAAGCTCAACCCTCACCCTTAACTTAAACTTCACCCTAACCCTAACCCTAAACCGAACCCTATCCCTAAAGCTCACCCTAAACCTGACCCTAACATTAATCCAAACACCAAAACCTAACCCTAACACTAATACTAACCCTCAACCTAACCCTAACCTGATCCTAACCTTCACTCAAACACCTAACTCTAATATTTACCCTAACCCTAATCTTATCCTTCTCCCTAAACCTAAGCCTAACCCTAAAACTAAAACTAACCCTAAACTATTCCCTCACTCTAGCCAAAACCTAAACCTAACCCTAAGCCTCAATCTAACCCTGACCCTAACCGAGAAACCGTAAAACATCAGCTTAACCGTAAACCTAACACTAACCCTCACACGAACCCTAACCCTTTCCCTAAACCTAAGCCTATCCCTAATCCTAACCCTAACCCTGACCTAAACGTTATCCTTAACCTAACCCTAAACTTAACCCTAACCTTAACTCTACCCTAACCCTAACCCTTACAATTACTCTAAAGCTGGCCCTAACCCTACACCCTAACTCTAACTCTAAACCTAACCCTAACCTAGCCCTACCTTGGACTGTAAACCAAGCCTTAACCCTAACCTTCTCCCTACCCTAACCTAACCTTAAACCAAATTCTAATACTAAGCTTAGTCCTAACTCTAACCTTAACCCTAACCCTTACACTAACCCTCACTATTACCTGAAAATTCACCCTAACCCTAACCCTAACCCTAACTCTAACTCTAACCCTAACCATAGCACCTACCCTAAACCCTCACCTTAACTGTAAACCTAACCCTAAACCTCACCCTCACTCTAACCTCTAACCGTATCCCCAAATCTAAACCTAACGCTATCCCTAAACTTATTCCTAACCCTAACCCAAACACAAACACTAACCCTAATCTAACACTAACCCTAAACTTAACCCTACCCTAACCATAAACCTAACCCTAACGCCCTAAACCTAACTTCTAACACTAAGAATAATCCTCACCGTAATCCTATCCCTTTTCTTAACCCTCACCCTGAACCTAAACGTCACTCTAACCCTGAACCTAAATCTAACATTAACACTAAAAGTAAATCCTAACCCTAACCCGAACCCTAAACCTAACCTTAACACTAACCTCAAAACAAAATCAAACTCTAGCCCTAACCATAATAAGCCTCGCCCCATCCTAAATTTCATCCAACCCTAACCTTAACCCTAAACCTAAACCTAACCCAAACCCTAACCTTAAACCAAACTCTAACCATAACGCTACTCCACCTCTTACCCTAAAACTAAGCCTTACATTAGCCCTGAATCTAACCCCAGACCTAGTCCGAATTCTAACCGTAGACCTAATCCTAAAACTAACCCAAACTCTAACCTTGATCCTAAATAGAACACTAACTCTAATTCGAAACCTGAACCTAAACTGAAATCGTACGCTACACCTAACCCTAAACCTAACCCTAACTCTAATCCTAAACATAACACTTACCCTAAACCCTCACCTTAACTGTGAAACTAACCATAACCCTCACCCTAAACCCTAACAATATCCCCCAACCGTAACCCTATGGCTATCCCTAACCCGAACACTAACCTGAATCCCTAAGCCCTAACGATAACACTAACCCTAACGCAAAATACTATCTCTCTATGCAAAGCCTAACCCAAACCTTAACACTAACTCTCACCCTAACTCTAACACTAAACTTAAACCTAATCATAAACCTAACCCTAACCCAAAACTAAGCATGACCAGAACCACAATGACTAACCGGAACCCTCACCCAAACCCTAACCCTAAACTAAAACTGGAACCCCTAACACCTTACCATAACCAAAATCCTAACCCTAACCAAACCTAACCCTAAACCTCACCCTCACCCCAACCGCAACGCCTAACACCAACCGTGACCCTAACCCTAACCGTAACACTAAACTTAACCCTAACCTAAAACCTAAAACTAACCCTAAAGCTAAACGGAACCCGTCAACTTTACCCTAACACGAAACACAACCTTAACACTAACCTGAAAACTAAACCAAACCTTAGCCATAACCCTAACCCTAACCCTCACCCTCACCCTATCTTAAACTTCACCGTATCCCTAACCTAAAGCTCACCCTAACTCTAAACCTGTCCCTACCCCGAAACCTAACCCTAATCTTAACCTTGGCCCACCTCTAACCCTAAAATTAACCGTTACAATTACTCTGATCCTAACCCACACCCTAAACCTAATCCTAATCCTAACCCTGACCGTAACCCTAACCTAACCTTAACCCTAACTTTAACCCCGCCATAAACTCAAACCTAACCCTCATTCCTTACAGTGACTCTAACCATAACCCTAAACTGAACCCTCACCTTTAACCAAAATTTCTCCCTACCCATAACCCTAAACCTACCCTAACTTCATTGCAATCCTAACCTTAACCTAAATTAAACCTAACCCTGAACCTAACTCTAACCCTAACCCTAAACCTAACCCCAAGCCTAACCCTGACCCTAACGTGAAACCTAACCCCTAACCCTAACCCTAACTCTCACACTTAACATAAACTTCACCCTAACCCTAACCCTAAAACTAAACATAATACTAAATCTCCCCCAACTCTGACCCTGACCCTAATCCTAACCATAAACCTAACCCTAACCCTAAACTTAACCCTAACCCTGTCCCGAACTCTATCTCTAACCCTAATCCTAACCTTAAAACTTACCCTACACACTCAGCTTCAATGGAAACCTAGCACTAACCCTCACACTAACATCTAAACCTAAACCCTACCCTTAACCTAAGCCTATCTCTAACCTTAACCTAGCCCTAAACCTAACCATGACTTAAACCTAACACTTACCCTAACCCTAAAACTAATCTTAACCCTAAAACTAATCCTAACCTTAACCCTAACCCTAACGCCTAATGCTGACGCTAAGCTCAACCCTCACCCTTAACTTAAACTTCACCCTAACCCTAACCCTAAACCGAACCCTAACCCTAAAGCTCACCCTAAACCTGACCCTAACATTAATCCAAACACCAAAACCTAACCCTAACACTAATACTAACCCTCAACCTAACCCTAACCTGATCCTAACCTTCACTCAAACACCTAACCCTAATATTTACCCTAACCCTAATCTTATCCTTCTCCCTAAACCTAAGCCTAACCCTAAAACTAAAACTAACCCTAAACTATTCCCTCACTCTAGCCAAAACCTAAACCTAACCCTAAGCCTCAATCTAACCCTGACCCTAACCGAGAAACCGTAAAACATCAGCTTAACCGTAAACCTAACACTAACCCTCACACGAACCCTAACCCTTTCCCTAAACCTAAGCCTATCCCTAATCCTAACCCTAACCCTGACCTAAACGTTATCCATAACCTAACCCTAAACTTAACCCTAACCTTAACTCTACCCTAACCCTAACCCTTACAATTACTCTAAAGCTGGCCCTAACCCTACACCCTAACTCTAACTCTAAACCTAACCCTAACCTAGCCCTACCTTGGACCGTAAACCAAGCCTTAACCCTAACCTTCTCCCTACCCTAACCTAACCTTAAACCAAATTCTAATTCTAAGCTTAGTCCTAACTCTAACCTTAACCCTAACCCTTACACTAACCCTCACTATTACCTGAAAATTCACCCTAACCCTAACCCTAACCCTAACTCTAACTCTAACCCTAACCATAGCACCTACCCTAAACCCTCACCTTAACTGTAAACCTAACCCTAAACCTCACCCTCACTCTAACCTCTAACCGTATCCCCAAATCTAAACCTAACGCTATCCCTAAACTTATTCCTAACCCTAACCCAAACACAAACACTAACCCTAATCTAACACTAACCCTAAACTTAACCCTACCCTAACCATAAACCTAACCCTAACGCCCTAAACCTAACTTCTAACACTAAGAATAATCCTCACCGTAATCCTATCCCTTTTCTTAACCCTCACCCTGAACCTAAACGTCACTCTAACCCTGAACCTAAATCTAACATTAACACTAAAAGTAAATCCTAACCCTAACCCGAACCCTAAACCTAACCTTAACACTAACCTCAAAACAAAATCAAACTCTAGCCCTAACCATAATAAGCCTCGCCCCATCCTAAATTTCATCCAACCCTAACCTTAACCCTAAACCTAAACCTAACCCAAACCCTAACCTTAAACCAAACTCTAACCATAACGCTACTCCACCTCTAACCCTAAAACTAAGCCTTACATTAGCCCTGAATCTAACCCCAGAACTAGTCCGAATTCTAACCGTAGACCTAATCCTAAAACTAACCCAAACTCTAACCTTGATCCTAAATAGAACACTAACTCTAATTCGAAACCTGAACCTAAACTGAAATCTTACGCTACACCTAACCCTAAAGCTAACCCTAACTCTAATCCTAAACATAACACTTACCCTAAACCCTCACCTTAACTGTGAAACTAACCATAACCCTCACCCTAAACCCTAACAATATCCCCCAACCGTAACCCTATGGCTATCCCTAACCCGAACACTAACCTGAATCCCTAAGCCCTAACGATAACACTAACCCTAACGCAAACCCTAACCCCTAACACCAAAGCCTAACCCAAACCTTAACACTAACTCTCACCCTAACTCTAACACTAAACTTAAACCTAATCATAAACCTAACCCTAACCCAAAACTAAGCATGACCAGAACCACAATGACTAACTGGAACCCTCACCCAAACCCTAACCCTAAACTAAAACTGGAACCCCTAACACCTTACCATAACCAAAATCCTAACCCTAACCAAACCTAACCCTAAACCTCACCCTCACCCCAACCGCAACGCCTAACACCAACCGTGACCCTAACCCTAACCGTAACACTAAACTTAACCCGAACCTAAAACCTAAAACTAACCCTAAAGCTAAACAGAACCCGTCAACTTTACCCTAACACGAAACGCAACCTTAACACTAACCTGAAAACTAAACCAAACCTTAGCCATAACCCTAACCCTAACCCTCACCCTCACCCTATCTTAAACTTCACCGTATCCCTAACCTAAAGCTCACCCTAACTCTAAACCTGTCCCTACCCCGAAACCTAATCCTAATATTAACCTTGGCCCACCTGTAACCCTAAAATTAACCGTTACAATTACTCTGATCCTAACCCTCACCCTAAACCTAATCCTAATCCTAACCCTGACCGTAACCCTAACCTAACCTTAACCCTAACTTTAACCCCGCCATAAACTCAAACCTAACCCTCATTCCTTACAGTAACTCTAAGCATAACCCTAAACTGAACCCTCACCTTTAACCAAAATTTCACCCTACCCATAACCCCTAAACCTACCCTAACTTCATTGCAATCCTAACCTTAACCTAAATTAAACCTAACCCTGAACCTAACTCTAACCCTAACCCTAAACCCTAACCCCAACCCTAACCCTGACCCTATCGTGAAACCTAACCCCTAACCCTAACCCTAACTCTCACACTTAACATAAACTTCACCCTAACCCCTAACCCTAAAACTAAACATAATACTAAATCTCCCCCCAACTCTGACCCTGACCCTAATCCTAACCATAAACCTAACCCTAACCCTAAACTTAACCCTAGCCCTGTCCCGAACTCTATCTCTAACCCTAATCCTAACCTTAAAACTTACCCTACACACTCAGCTTCAATGGAAACCTAGCACTAACCCTCACACTAACATCTAAACCTAAACCCTACCCTTAACCTAAGCCTATCTCTAACCTTAACCTAGCCCTAAAACCTAACCATTGACTTAAACCTCACACTTACCCCTAACCCTAAAACTAATCTTAACCCTAAAACTAATCCTAACCTTAACCCTAACACCCTAACGCCTAATGCTGACGCTAAGCTCAACCCTCACCCTTAACTTAAACTTCACCCTAACCCTAACCCTAAACCGAACCCTATCCCTAAAGCTCACCCTAAACCTGACCCCTAACATTAATCCAAACACCAAAACCTAACCCTAACACTAATACTAACCCTCAACCTAACCCTAACCTGATCCTAACCTTCACTCAAACACCTAACTCTAATATTTACCCTAACCCTAATCTTATCCTTCACCCTAAACCTAAGCCTAACCCTAAAACTAAAACTAACCCTAAACTATTCCCTCACTCTAGCCAAAACCTAAACCTAACCCCTAAGCCTCAATCTAACCCTGACCCTAACCGAGAAACCGTAAAACATCAGCTTAACCGTAAACCTAACACTAACCCTCACACGAACCCTAAACCCTTTCCCTAAACCTAAGCCTATCCCTAATCCTAACCCTAACCCTGACCTAAACGTTATCCTTAACCTAACCCTAAACTTAACCCTAACCTTAACTCTACCCTAACCCTAACCCTTACAATTACTCTAAAGCTGGCCCTAACCCTACACCCTAACTCTAACTCTAAACCTAACCCTAACCTAGCCCTACCTTGGACTGTAAACCAAGCCTTAACCCTAACCTTCTCCCTACCCTAACCTAACCTTAAACCAAATTCTAATACTAAGCTTAGTCCTAACTCTAACCTTAACCCTAACCCTTACACTAACCCTCACTATTACCTGAAAATTCACCCTAACCCTAACCCTAACCCTAACTCTAACTCTAACCCTAACCATAGCACCTACCCTAAACCCTCACCTTAACTGTAAACCTAACCCTAAACCTCACCCTCACTCTAACCTCTAACCGTATCCCCAAATCTAAACCTAACGCTATCCCTAAACTTATTCCCTAACCCTAACCCAAACACAAACACTAACCCTAATCTAACACTAACCCTAAACTTAACCCTACCCTAAACCATAAACCTAACCCTAACGCCCTAAACCTAACTTCTAACACTAAGAATAATCCTCACCGTAATCCTATCCCTTTTCTTAACCCTCACCCTGAACCTAAACGTCACTCTAACCCTGAACCTAAATCTAACATTAACACTAAAAGTAAATCCTAACCCTAACCCGAACCCTAAACCTAACCTTAACACTAACCTCAAAACAAAATCAAACTCTAGCCCTAACCATAATAAGCCTCGCCCCATCCTAAATTTCATCCAACCCTAACCTTAACCCTAAACCTAAACCTAACCCAAACCCCTAACCTTAAACCAAACTCTAACCATAACGCTACTCCACCTCTTACCCTAAAACTAAGCCTTACATTAGCCCTGAATCTAACCCCAGAACTAGTCCGAATTCTAACCGTAGACCTAATCCTAAAACTAACCCAAACTCTAACCTTGATCCTAAATAGAACACTAACTCTAATTCGAAACCTGAACCTAAACTGAAATCGTACGCTACAACCTAACCCTAAAACCTAACCCTAACTCTAATCCTAAACATAACACTTACCCTAAACCCTCACCTTAACTGTGAAACTAACCATAACCCTCACCCTAAACCCTAACAATATCCCCCAACCGTAACCCTATGGCTATCCCTAACCCGAACACTAACCTGAATCCCTAAGCCCTAACGATAACACTAACCCTAACGCAAACCCTAACCCCTAACACCAAAGCCTAACCCAAACCTTAACACTAACTCTCACCCGAACTCTAACACTAAACTTAAACCTAATCATAAACCTAACCCTAACCCAAAACTAAGCATGACCAGAACCACAATGACTAACCGGAACCCTCACCCAAACCCTAACCCTAAACTAAAACTGGAACCCCTAACACCTTACCATAACCAAAATCCTAACCCTAACCAAACCTAACCCTAACCTCACCCTCACCCCAACCGCAACGCCTAACACCAACCGTGACCCTAACC
Organism: Loxodonta africana; assembly: GCF_030014295.1. Classification (NCBI taxonomy): domain Eukaryota; kingdom Metazoa; phylum Chordata; class Mammalia; order Proboscidea; family Elephantidae; genus Loxodonta; species Loxodonta africana. The sequence continues at coordinate 317,961 of NW_026974855.1, read as the reverse complement.
CTAACCGTAACACTAAACTTAACCCTAACCTAAAACCTAAAACTAACCCTAAAGCTAAACAGAACCCCGTCAACTTTACCCTAACACGAAACACAACCTTAACACTAACCTGAAAACTAAACCAAACCTTAGCCATAACCCTAACCCTAACCCTCACCCTCACCCTATCTTAAACTTCACCGTATCCCTAACCTAAAGCTCACCCTAACTCTAAACCTGTCCCCTACCCGCGAAACCTAACCCTAATCTTAACCTTGGCCCACCTCTAACCCTAAAATTAACCGTTACAATTACTCTGATCCTAACCCACACCCTAAACCTAATCCTAATCCTAACCCTGACCGTAACCCTAACCTAACCTTAACCCTAACTTTAACCCCGCCATAAACTCAAACCTAACCCTCATTCCTTACAGTGACTCTAACCATAACCCTAAACTGAACCCTCACCTTTAACCAAAATTTCTCCCCTACCCATAACCCTAAACCTACCCTAACTTCATTGCAATCCTAACCTTAACCTAAATTAAACCTAACCCTGAACCTAACTCTAACCCTAACCCTAAACCTAACCCCAAGCCTAACCCTGACCCTAACGTGAAACCTAACCCCTAACCCTAACCCTAACTCTCACACTTAACATAAACTTCACCCTAACCCTAACCCTAAAACTAAACATAATACTAAATCTCCCCCAACTCTGACCCTGAGCCCTAATCCTAACCATAAACCTAACCCTAACCCTAAACTTAACCCTAACCCTGTCCCGAACTCTATCTCTAACCCTAATCCTAACCTTAAAACTTACCCTACACACTCAGCTTCAATGGAAACCTAGCACTAACCCCTCACACTAACATCTAAACCTAAACCCTACCCTTAACCTAAGCCTATCTCTAACCTTTAACCTAGCCCTAAACCTAACCATGACTTAAACCTAACACTTACCCTAACCCTAAAACTAATCTTAACCCTAAAACTAATCCTAACCTTAACCCTAACCCTAACGCCTAATGCTGACGCTAAGCTCAACCCTCACCCTTAACTTAAACTTCACCCTAACCCTAACCTAAACCGAACCCTATCCCTTAAAGCTCACCCTAAACCTGACCCTAACATTAATCCAAACACCAAAACCTAACCCCTAACACTAATACTAACCCTCAACCTAACCCTAACCTGATCCTAACCTTCACTCAAACACCTAACTCTAATATTTACCCTAACCCTAATCTTATCCTTCACCCTAAACCTAAGCCTAACCCTAAAACTAAAACTAACCCTAAACTATTCCCTCACTCTAGCCAAAACCTAAACCTAACCCTAAGCCTCAATCTAACCCTGACCCTAACCGAGAAACCGTAAAACATCAGCTTAACCGTAAACCTAACACTAACCCTCACACGAACCCTAACCCTTTCCCTAAACCTAAGCCTATCCCTAATCCTAACCCTAACCCTGACCTAAACGTTATCCTTAACCTAACCCTAAACTTAACCCTAACCTTAACTCTACCCTAACCCTAACCCTTACAATTACTCTAAAGCTGGCCCTAACCCTACACCCTAACTCTAACTCTAAACCTAACCCTAACCTAGCCCTACCTTGGACCGTAAACCAAGCCTTAACCCTAACCTTCTCCCTACCCTAACCTAACCTTAAACCAAATTCTAATTCTAAGCTTAGTCCTAACTCTAACCTTAACCCTAACCCTTACACTAACCCTCACTATTACCTGAAAATTCACCCTAACCCTAACCCTAACCCTAACTCTAACTCTAACCCTAACCATAGCACCTACCCTAAACCCTCACCTTAACTGTAAACCTAACCCTAAACCTCACCCTCACTCTAACCTCTAACCGTATCCCCAAATCTAAACCTAACGCTATCCCTAAACTTATTCCTAACCCTAACCCAAACACAAACACTAACCCTAATCTAACACTAACCCTAAACTTAACCCTACCCTAACCATAAACCTAACCCTAACGCCCCTAAACCTAACTTCTAACACTAAGAATAATCCTCACCGTAATCCTATCCCTTTTCTTAACCCTCACCCTGAACCTAAACGTCACTCTAACCCTGAACCTAAATCTAACATTAACACTAAAAGTAAATCCTAACCCTAACCCGAACCCTAAACCTAACCTTAACACTAACCTCAAAACAAAATCAAACTCTAGCCCTAACCATAATAAGCCTCGCCCCCATCCTAAATTTCATCCAACCCTAACCTTAACCCTAAACCTAAACCTAACCCAAACCCTAACCTTAAACCAAACTCTAACCATAACGCTACTCCACCTCTAACCCTAAAACTAAGCCTTACATTAGCCTGAATCTAACCCCAGAACTAGTCCGAATTCTAACCGTAGACCTAATCCTAAAACTAACCCAAACTCTAACCTTGATCCTAAATAGAACACTAACTCTAATTCGAAACCTGAACCTAAACTGAAATCTTACGCTACACCTAACCCTAAAGCTAACCCTAACTCTAATCCTAAACATAACACTTACCCTAAACCCTCACCTTAACTGTGAAACTAACCATAACCCTCACCCTAAACCCTAACAATATCCCCCAACCGTAACCCTATGGCTATCCCTAACCCGAACACTAACCTGAATCCCTAAGCCCTAACGATAACACTAACCCTAACGCAAACCCTAACCCCTAACACCAAAGCCCTAACCCAAACCTTAACACTAACTCTCACCCTAACTCTAACACTAAACTTAAACCTAATCATAAACCTAACCCTAACCCAAAACTAAGCATGACCAGAACCACAATGACTAACTGGAACCCTCACCCAAACCCTAACCCTAAACTAAAACTGGAACCCCTAACACCTTACCATAACCAAAATCCTAACCCTAACCAAACCTAACCCTAAACCTCACCCTCACCCCAACCGGCAACGCCTAACACCAACCGTGACCCTAACCCTAACCGTAACACTAAACTTAACCCGAACCTAAAACCTAAAACTAACCCTAAAGCTAAACAGAACCCGTCAACTTTACCCTAACACGAAACGCAACCTTAACACTAACCTGAAAACTAAACCAAACCTTAGCCATAACCCCTAACCCTAACCCTCACCCTCACCCTATCTTAAACTTCACCGTATCCCTAACCTAAAGCTCACCCTAACTCTAAACCTGTCCCTACCCCGAAACCTAATCCTAATATTAACCTTGGCCCACCTGTAACCCTAAAATTAACCGTTACAATTACTCTGATCCTAACCCTCACCCTAAACCTAATCCTAATCCTAACCCTGACCGTAACCCTAACCTAACCTTAACCCTAACTTAACCCCGCCATAAACTCAAACCTAACCCTCATTCCTTACAGTAACTCTAAGCATAACCCTAAACTGAACCCTCACCTTTAACCAAAAATTTCACCCTACCCATAACCCTAAACCTACCCTAACTTCATTGCAATCCTAACCTTAACCTAAATTAAACCTAACCCTGAACCTAACTCTAACCCTAACCCTAAACCTAACCCCAACCCCTAACCCTGACCCTATCGTGAAACCTAACCCCTAACCCTAACCCTAACTCTCACACTTAACATAAACTTCACCCTAACCCTAACCCTAAAACTAAACATAATACTAAATCTCCCCCAACTCTGACCCTGACCCTAATCCTAACCATAAACCTAACCCTAACCCTAAACTTAACCCTAGCCCTGTCCCGAACTCTATCTCTAACCCTAATCCTAACCTTAAAACTTACCCTACACACTCAGCTTCAATGGAAAACCTAGCACTAACCCCTCACACTAACATCTAAACCTAAACCCTACCCTTAACCTAAGCCTATCTCTAACCTTAACCTAGCCCTAAACCTAACCATGACTTAAACCTCACACTTACCCTAACCCTAAAACTAATCTTAACCCTAAAACTAATCCTAACCTTAACCCTAACCCTAACGCCTAATGCTGACGCTAAGCTCAACCCTCACCCTTAACTTAAACTTCACCCTAACCCTAACCCTAAACCGAACCCTATCCCTAAAGCTCACCCTAAACCTGACCCTAACATTAATCCAAACACCAAAAACCTAACCCTAACACTAATACTAACCCTCAACCTAACCCTAACCTGATCCTAACCTTCACTCAAACACCTAACTCTAATATTTACCCTAACCCTAATCTTATCCTTCACCCTAAACCTAAGCCTAACCCTAAAACTAAAACTAACCCTAAACTATTCCCTCACTCTAGCCAAAACCTAAACCTAACCCTAAGCCTCAATCTAACCCTGACCCTAACCGAGAAACCGTAAAACATCAGCTTAACCGTAAACCTAACACTAACCCTCACACGAACCCTAACCCTTTCCCTAAACCTAAGCCTATCCCTAATCCTAACCCTAACCCTGACCTAAACGTTATCCTTAACCTAACCCTAAACTTAACCCTAACCTTAACTCTACCCTAACCCTAACCCTTACAATTACTCTAAAGCTGGCCCTAACCCTACACCCTAACTCTAACTCTAAACCTAAACCCTAACCTAGCCCCTACCTTGGACTGTAAACCAAGCCTTAACCCTAACCTTCTCCCTACCCTAACCTAACCTTAAACCAAATTCTAATACTAAGCTTAGTCCTAACTCTAACCTTAACCCTAACCCTTACACTAACCCTCACTATTACCTGAAAATTCACCCTAACCTCTAACCCTAACCCTAACTCTAACTCTAACCCTAACCATAGCACCTACCCTAAACCCTCACCTTAACTGTAAACCTAACCCTAAACAATACTATCTCTCTATGAACGCTATCCCTAAACTTATTCCTAACCCTAACCCAAACACAAACACTAACCCTAATCTAACACTAACCCTAAACTTAACCCTACCCTAACCATAAACCTAACCCTAACGCCCTAAACCTAACTTCTAACACTAAGAATAATCCTCACCGTAATCCTATCCCTTTTCTTAACCCTCACCCTGAACCTAAACGTCACTCTAACCCTGAACCTAAATCTAACATTAACACTAAAAGTAAATCCTAACCCTAACCCGAACCCTAAACCTAACCTTAACACTAACCTCAAAACAAAATCAAACTCTAGCCCTAACCATAATAAGCCTCGCCCCATCCTAAATTTCATCCAACCCTAACCTTAACCCTAAACCTAAACCTAACCCAAACCCTAACCTTAAACCAAACTCTAACCATAACGCTACTCCACCTCTTACCCTAAAACTAAGCCTTACATTAGCCCTGAATCTAACCCCAGACCTAGTCCGAATTCTAACCGTAGACCTAATCCTAAAACTAACCCAAACTCTAACCTTGATCCTAAATAGAACACTAACTCTAATTCGAAACCTGAACCTAAACTGAAATCGTACGCTACACCTAACCCTAAACCTAACCCTAACTCTAATCCTAAACATAACACTTACCCTAAACCCTCACCTTAACTGTGAAACTAACCATAACCCTCACCCTAAACCCTAACAATATCCCCCAACCGTAACCCTATGGCTATCCCTAACCCGAACACTAACCTGAATCCCTAAGCCCTAACGATAACACTAACCCTAACGCAAACCCTAACCCCTAACACCAAAGCCTAACCCAAACCTTAACACTAACTCTCACCCGAACTCTAACACTAAACTTAAACCTAATCATAAACCTAACCCTAACCCAAAACTAAGCATGACCAGAACCACAATGACTAACCGGAACCCTCACCCAAACCCTAACCCTAAACTAAAACTGGAACCCCTAACACCTTACCATAACCAAAATCCTAACCCTAACCAAACCTAACCCTAAACCTCACCCTCACCCCAACCGCAACGCCTAACACCAACCGTGACCCTAACCCTAACCGTAACACTAAACTTAACCCTAACCTAAAACCTAAAACTAACCCTAAAGCTAAACAGAACCCGTCAACTTTACCCTAACACGAAACACAACCTTAACACTAACCTGAAAACTAAACCAAACCTTAGCCATAACCCTAACCCTAACCCTCACCCTCACCCTATCTTAAACTTCACCGTATCCCTAACCTAAAGCTCACCCTAACTCTAAACCTGTCCCTACCCCGAAACCTAACCCTAATCTTAACCTTGGCCCACCTCTAACCCTAAAATTAACCGTTACAATTACTCTGATCCTAACCCACACCCTAAACCTAATCCTAATCCTAACCCTGACCGTAACCCTAACCTAACCTTAACCCTAACTTTAACCCCGCCATAAACTCAAACCTAACCCTCATTCCTTACAGTGACTCTAACCATAACCCTAAACTGAACCCTCACCTTTAACCAAAATTTCTCCCTACCCATAACCCTAAACCTACCCTAACTTCATTGCAATCCTAACCTTAACCTAAATTAAACCTAACCCTGAACCTAACTCTAACCCTAACCCTAAACCTAACCCCAAGCCTAACCCTGACCCTAACGTGAAACCTAACCCCTAACCCTAACCCTAACTCTCACACTTAACATAAACTTCACCCTAACCCTAACCCTAAAACTAAACATAATACTAAATCTCCCCCAACTCTGACCCTGACCCTAATCCTAACCATAAACCTAACCCTAACCCTAAACTTAACCCTAACCCTGTCCCGAACTCTATCTCTAACCCTAATCCTAACCTTAAAACTTACCCTACACACTCAGCTTCAATGGAAACCTAGCACTAACCCTCACACTAACATCTAAACCTAAACCCTACCCTTAACCTAAGCCTATCTCTAACCTTAACCTAGCCCTAAACCTAACCATGACTTAAACCTAACACTTACCCTAACCCTAAAACTAATCTTAACCCTAAAACTAATCCTAACCTTAACCCTAACCCTAACGCCTAATGCTGACGCTAAGCTCAACCCTCACCCTTAACTTAAACTTCACCCTAACCCTAACCCTAAACCGAACCCTATCCCTAAAGCTCACCCTAAACCTGACCCTAACATTAATCCAAACACCAAAACCTAACCCTAACACTAATACTAACCCTCAACCTAACCCTAACCTGATCCTAACCTTCACTCAAACACCTAACTCTAATATTTACCCTAACCCTAATCTTATCCTTCACCCTAAACCTAAGCCTAACCCTAAAACTAAAACTAACCCTAAACTATTCCCTCACTCTAGCCAAAACCTAAACCTAACCCTAAGCCTCAATCTAACCCTGACCCTAACCGAGAAACCGTAAAACATCAGCTTAACCGTAAACCTAACACTAACCCTCACACGAACCCTAACCCTTTCCCTAAACCTAAGCCTATCCCTAATCCTAACCCTAACCCTGACCTAAACGTTATCCTTAACCTAACCCTAAACTTAACCCTAACCTTAACTCTACCCTAACCCTAACCCTTACAATTACTCTAAAGCTGGCCCTAACCCTACACCCTAACTCTAACTCTAAACCTAACCCTAACCTAGCCCTACCTTGGACTGTAAACCAAGCCTTAACCCTAACCTTCTCCCTACCCTAACCTAACCTTAAACCAAATTCTAATACTAAGCTTAGTCCTAACTCTAACCTTAACCCTAACCCTTACACTAACCCTCACTATTACCTGAAAATTCACCCTAACCCTAACCCTAACCCTAACTCTAACTCTAACCCTAACCATAGCACCTACCCTAAACCCTCACCTTAACTGTAAACCTAACCCTAAACCTCACCCTCACTCTAACCTCTAACCGTATCCCCAAATCTAAACCTAACGCTATCCCTAAACTTATTCCTAACCCTAACCCAAACACAAACACTAACCCTAATCTAACACTAACCCTAAACTTAACCCTACCCTAACCATAAACCTAACCCTAACGCCCTAAACCTAACTTCTAACACTAAGAATAATCCTCACCGTAATCCTATCCCTTTTCTTAACCCTCACCCTGAACCTAAACGTCACTCTAACCCTGAACCTAAATCTAACATTAACACTAAAAGTAAATCCTAACCCTAACCCGAACCCTAAACCTAACCTTAACACTAACCTCAAAACAAAATCAAACTCTAGCCCTAACCATAATAAGCCTCGCCCCATCCTAAATTTCATCCAACCCTAACCTTAACCCTAAACCTAAACCTAACCCAAACCCTAACCTTAAACCAAACTCTAACCATAACGCTACTCCACCTCTTACCCTAAAACTAAGCCTTACATTAGCCCTGAATCTAACCCCAGACCTAGTCCGAATTCTAACCGTAGACCTAATCCTAAAACTAACCCAAACTCTAACCTTGATCCTAAATAGAACACTAACTCTAATTCGAAACCTGAACCTAAACTGAAATCTTACGCTACACCTAACCCTAAACCTAACCCTAACTCTAATCGTAAACATAACACTTACCCTAAACCCTCACCTTAACTGTGAAACTAACCATAACCCTCACCCTAAACCCTAACAATATCCCCCAACCGTAACCCTATGGCTATCCCTAACCCGAACACTAACCTGAATCCCTAAGCCCTAACGATAACACTAACCCTAACGCAAACCCTAACCCCTAACACCAAAGCCTAACCCAAACCTTAACACTAACTCTCACCCTAACTCTAACACTAAACTTAAACCTAATCATAAACCTAACCCTAACCCAAAACTAAGCATGACCAGAACCACAATGACTAACCGGAACCCTCACCCAAACCCTAACCCTAAACTAAAACTGGAACCCCTAACACCTTACCATAACCAAAATCCTAACCCTAACCAAACCTAACCCTAAACCTCACCCTCACCCCAACCGCAACGCCTAACACCAACCGTGACCCTAACCCTAACCGTAACACTAAACTTAACCCTAACCTAAAACCTAAAACTAACCCTAAAGCTAAACGGAACCCGTCAACTTTACCCTAACACGAAACACAACCTTAACACTAACCTGAAAACTAAACCAAACCTTAGCCATAACCCTAACCCTAACCCTCACCCTCACCCTATCTTAAACTTCACCGTATCCCTAACCTAAAGCTCACCCTAACTCTAAACCTGTCCCTACCCCGAAACCTAACCCTAATCTTAACCTTGGCCCACCTCTAACCCTAAAATTAACCGTTACAATTACTCTGATCCTAACCCACACCCTAAACCTAATCCTAATCCTAACCCTGACCGTAACCCTAACCTAACCTTAACCCTAACTTTAACCCCGCCATAAACTCAAACCTAACCCTCATTCCTAACAGTAAATCTAACCATAACCCTAAACTGAACCCTCACCTTTAACCAAAATTTCTCCCTACCCATAACCCTAAACCTACCCTAACTTCATTGCAATCCTAACCTTAACCTAAATTAAACCTAACCCTGAACCTAACTCTAACCCTAACCCTAAACCTAACCCCAAGCCTAACCCTGACCCTAACGTGAAACCTAACCCCTAACCCTAACCCTAACTCTCACACTTAACATAAACTTCACCCTAACCCTAACCCTAAAACTAAACATAATACTAAATCTCCCCCAACTCTGACCCTGACCCTAATCCTAACCATAAACCTAACCCTAACCCTAAACTTAACCCTAACCCTGTCCCGAACTCTATCTCTAACCCTAATCCTAACCTTAAAACTTACCCTACACACTCAGCTTCAATGGAAACCTAGCACTAACCCTCACACTAACATCTAAACCTAAACCCTACCCTTAACCTAAGCCTATCTCTAACCTTAACCTAGCCCTAAACCTAACCATGACTTAAACCTCACACTTACCCTAACCCTAAAACTAATCTTAACCCTAAAACTAATCCTAACCTTAACCCTAACCCTAACGCCTAATGCTGACGCTAAGCTCAACCCTCACCCTTAACTTAAACTTCACCCTAACCCTAACCCTAAACCGAACCCTATCCCTAAAGCTCACCCTAAACCTGACCCTAACATTAATCCAAACACCAAAACCTAACCCTAACACTAATACTAACCCTCAACCTAACCCTAACCTGATCCTAACCTTCACTCAAACACCTAACTCTAATATTTACCCTAACCCTAATCTTATCCTTCACCCTAAACCTAAGCCTAACCCTAAAACTAAAACTAACCCTAAACTATTCCCTCACTCTAGCCAAAACCTAAACCTAACCCTAAGCCTCAATCTAACCCTGACCCTAACCGAGAAACCGTAAAACATCAGCTTAACCGTAAACCTAACACTAACCCTCACACGAACCCTAACCCTTTCCCTAAACCTAAGCCTATCCCTAATCCTAACCCTAACCCTGACCTAAACGTTATCCTTAACCTAACCCTAAACTTAACCCTAACCTTAACTCTACCCTAACCCTAACCCTTACAATTACTCTAAAGCTGGCCCTAACCCTACACCCTAACTCTAACTCTAAACCTAACCCTAACCTAGCCCTACCTTGGACTGTAAACCAAGCCTTAACCCTAACCTTCTCCCTACCCTAACCTAACCTTAAACCAAATTCTAATACTAAGCTTAGTCCTAACTCTAACCTTAACCCTAACCCTTACACTAACCCTCACTATTACCTGAAAATTCACCCTAACCCTAACCCTAACCCTAACTCTAACTCTAACCCTAACCATAGCACCTACCCTAAACCCTCACCTTAACTGTAAACCTAACCCTAAACCTCACCCTCACTCTAACCTCTAACCGTATCCCCAAATCTAAACCTAACGCTATCCCTAAACTTATTCCTAACCCTAACCCAAACACAAACACTAACCCTAATCTAACACTAACCCTAAACTTAACCCTACCCTAACCATAAACCTAACCCTAACGCCCTAAACCTAACTTCTAACACTAAGAATAATCCTCACCGTAATCCTATCCCTTTTCTTAACCCTCACCCTGAACCTAAACGTCACTCTAACCCTGAACCTAAATCTAACATTAACACTAAAAGTAAATCCTAACCCTAACCCGAACCCTAAACCTAACCTTAACACTAACCTCAAAACAAAATCAAACTCTAGCCCTAACCATAATAAGCCTCGCCCCATCCTAAATTTCATCCAACCCTAACCTTAACCCTAAACCTAAACCTAACCCAAACCCTAACCTTAAACCAAACTCTAACCATAACGCTACTCCACCTCTTACCCTAAAACTAAGCCTTACATTAGCCCTGAATCTAACCCCAGACCTAGTCCGAATTCTAACCGTAGACCTAATCCTAAAACTAACCCAAACTCTAACCTTGATCCTAAATAGAACACTAACTCTAATTCGAAACCTGAACCTAAACTGAAATCTTACGCTACACCTAACCCTAAACCTAACCCTAACTCTAATCCTAAACATAACACTTACCCTAAACCCTCACCTTAACTGTGAAACTAACCATAACCCTCACCCTAAACCCTAACAATATCCCCCAACCGTAACCCTATGGCTATCCCTAACCCGAACACTAACCTGAATCCCTAAGCCCTAACGATAACACTAACCCTAACGCAAACCCTAACCCCTAACACCAAAGCCTAACCCAAACCTTAACACTAACTCTCACCCTAACTCTAACACTAAACTTAAACCTAATCATAAACCTAACCCTAACCCAAAACTAAGCATGACCAGAACCACAATGACTAACCGGAACCCTCACCCAAACCCTAACCCTAAACTAAAACTGGAACCCCTAACACCTTACCATAACCAAAATCCTAACCCTAACCAAACCTAACCCTAAACCTCACCCTCACCCCAACCGCAACGCCTAACACCAACCGTGACCCTAACCCTAACCGTAACACTAAACTTAACCCTAACCTAAAACCTAAAACTAACCCTAAAGCTAAACAGAACCCGTCAACTTTACCCTAACACGAAACACAACCTTAACACTAACCTGAAAACTAAACCAAACCTTAGCCATAACCCTAACCCTAACCCTCACCCTCACCCTATCTTAAACTTCACCGTATCCCTAACCTAAAGCTCACCCTAACTCTAAACCTGTCCCTACCCCGAAACCTAACCCTAATCTTAACCTTGGCCCACCTCTAACCCTAAAATTAACCGTTACAATTACTCTGATCCTAACCCACACCCTAAACCTAATCCTAATCCTAACCCTGACCGTAACCCTAACCTAACCTTAACCCTAACTTTAACCCCGCCATAAACTCAAACCTAACCCTCATTCCTTACAGTGACTCTAACCATAACCCTAAACTGAACCCTCACCTTTAACCAAAATTTCTCCCTACCCATAACCCTAAACCTACCCTAACTTCATTGCAATCCTAACCTTAACCTAAATTAAACCTAACCCTGAACCTAACTCTAACCCTAACCCTAAACCTAACCCCAAGCCTAACCCTGACCCTAACGTGAAACCTAACCCCTAACCCTAACCCTAACTCTCACACTTAACATAAACTTCACCCTAACCCTAACCCTAAAACTAAACATAATACTAAATCTCCCCCAACTCTGACCCTGACCCTAATCCTAACCATAAACCTAACCCTAACCCTAAACTTAACCCTAACCCTGTCCCGAACTCTATCTCTAACCCTAATCCTAACCTTAAAACTTACCCTACACACTCAGCTTCAATGGAAACCTAGCACTAACCCTCACACTAACATCTAAACCTAAACCCTACCCTTAACCTAAGCCTATCTCTAACCTTAACCTAGCCCTAAACCTAACCATGACTTAAACCTAACACTTACCCTAACCCTAAAACTAATCTTAACCCTAAAACTAATCCTAACCTTAACCCTAACCCTAACGCCTAATGCTGACGCTAAGCTCAACCCTCACCCTTAACTTAAACTTCACCCTAACCCTAACCCTAAACCGAACCCTATCCCTAAAGCTCACCCTAAACCTGACCCTAACATTAATCCAAACACCAAAACCTAACCCTAACACTAATACTAACCCTCAACCTAACCCTAACCTGATCCTAACCTTCACTCAAACACCTAACTCTAATATTTACCCTAACCCTAATCTTATCCTTCACCCTAAACCTAAGCCTAACCCTAAAACTAAAACTAACCCTAAACTATTCCCTCACTCTAGCCAAAACCTAAACCTAACCCTAAGCCTCAATCTAACCCTGACCCTAACCGAGAAACTGTAAAACATCAGCTTAACCGTAAACCTAACACTAACCCTCACACGAACCCTAACCCTTTCCCTAAACCTAAGCCTATCCCTAATCCTAACCCTAACCCTGACCTAAACGTTATCCTTAACCTAACCCTAAACTTAACCCTAACCTTAACTCTACCCTAACCCTAACCCTTACAATTACTCTAAAGCTGGCCCTAACCCTACACCCTAACTCTAACTCTAAACCTAACCCTAACCTAGCCCTACCTTGGACTGTAAACCAAGCCTTAACCCTAACCTTCTCCCTACCCTAACCTAACCTTAAACCAAATTCTAATACTAAGCTTAGTCCTAACTCTAACCTTAACCCTAACCCTTACACTAACCCTCACTATTACCTGAAAATTCACCCTAACCCTAACCCTAACCCTAACTCTAACTCTAACCCTAACCATAGCACCTACCCTAAACCCTCACCTTAACTGTAAACCTAACCCTAAACCTCACCCTCACTCTAACCTCTAACCGTATCCCCAAATCTAAACCTAACGCTATCCCTAAACTTATTCCTAACCCTAACCCAAACACAAACACTAACCCTAATCTAACACTAACCCTAAACTTAACCCTACCCTAACCATAAACCTAACCCTAACGCCCTAAACCTAACTTCTAACACTAAGAATAATCCTCACCGTAATCCTATCCCTTTTCTTAACCCTCACCCTGAACCTAAACGTCACTCTAACCCTGAACCTAAATCTAACATTAACACTAAAAGTAAATCCTAACCCTAACCCGAACCCTAAACCTAACCTTAACACTAACCTCAAAACAAAATCAAACTCTAGCCCTAACCATAATAAGCCTCGCCCCATCCTAAATTTCATCCAACCCTAACCTTAACCCTAAACCTAAACCTAACCCAAACCCTAACCTTAAACCAAACTCTAACCATAACGCTACTCCACCTCTTACCCTAAAACTAAGCCTTACATTAGCCCTGAATCTAACCCCAGACCTAGTCCGAATTCTAACCGTAGACCTAATCCTAAAACTAACCCAAACTCTAACCTTGATCCTAAATAGAACACTAACTCTAATTCGAAACCTGAACCTAAACTGAAATCTTACGCTACACCTAACCCTAAACCTAACCCTAACTCTAATCCTAAACATAACACTTACCCTAAACCCTCACCTTAACTGTGAAACTAACCATAACCCTCACCCTAAACCCTAACAATATCCCCCAACCGTAACCCTATGGCTATCCCTAACCCGAACACTAACCTGAATCCCTAAGCCCTAACGATAACACTAACCCTAACGCAAACCCTAACCCCTAACACCAAAGCCTAACCCAAACCTTAACACTAACTCTCACCCTAACTCTAACACTAAACTTAAACCTAATCATAAACCTAACCCTAACCCAAAACTAAGCATGACCAGAACCACAATGACTAACCGGAACCCTCACCCAAACCCTAACCCTAAACTAAAACTGGAACCCCTAACACCTTACCATAACCAAAATCCTAACCCTAACCAAACCTAACCCTAAACCTCACCCTCACCCCAACCGCAACGCCTAACACCAACCGTGACCCTAACCCTAACCGTAACACTAAACTTAACCCTAACCTAAAACCTAAAACTAACCCTAAAGCTAAACGGAACCCGTCAACTTTACCCTAACACGAAACACAACCTTAACACTAACCTGAAAACTAAACCAAACCTTAGCCATAACCCTAACCCTAACCCTCACCCTCACCCTATCTTAAACTTCACCGTATCCCTAACCTAAAGCTCACCCTAACTCTAAACCTGTCCCTACCCCGAAACCTAACCCTAATCTTAACCTTGGCCCACCTCTAACCCTAAAATTAACCGTTACAATTACTCTGATCCTAACCCACACCCTAAACCTAATCCTAATCCTAACCCTGACCGTAACCCTAACCTAACCTTAACCCTAACTTTAACCCCGCCATAAACTCAAACCTAACCCTCATTCCTAACAGTAAATCTAACCATAACCCTAAACTGAACCCTCACCTTTAACCAAAATTTCTCCCTACCCATAACCCTAAACCTACCCTAACTTCATTGCAATCCTAACCTTAACCTAAATTAAACCTAACCCTGAACCTAACTCTAACCCTAACCCTAAACCTAACCCCAAGCCTAACCCTGACCCTAACGTGAAACCTAACCCCTAACCCTAACCCTAACTCTCACACTTAACATAAACTTCACCCTAACCCTAACCCTAAAACTAAACATAATACTAAATCTCCCCCAACTCTGACCCTGACCCTAATCCTAACCATAAACCTAACCCTAACCCTAAACTTAACCCTAACCCTGTCCCGAACTCTATCTCTAACCCTAATCCTAACCTTAAAACTTACCCTACACACTCAGCTTCAATGGAAACCTAGCACTAACCCTCACACTAACATCTAAACCTAAACCCTACCCTTAACCTAAGCCTATCTCTAACCTTAACCTAGCCCTAAACCTAACCATGACTTAAACCTAACACTTACCCTAACCCTAAAACTAATCTTAACCCTAAAACTAATCCTAACCTTAACCCTAACCCTAACGCCTAATGCTGACGCTAAGCTCAACCCTCACCCTTAACTTAAACTTCACCCTAACCCTAACCCTAAACCGAACCCTATCCCTAAAGCTCACCCTAAACCTGACCCTAACATTAATCCAAACACCAAAACCTAACCCTAACACTAATACTAACCCTCAACCTAACCCTAACCTGATCCTAACCTTCACTCAAACACCTAACTCTAATATTTACCCTAACCCTAATCTTATCCTTCACCCTAAACCTAAGCCTAACCCTAAAACTAAAACTAACCCTAAACTATTCCCTCACTCTAGCCAAAACCTAAACCTAACCCTAAGCCTCAATCTAACCCTGACCCTAACCGAGAAACCGTAAAACATCAGCTTAACCGTAAACCTAACACTAACCCTCACACGAACCCTAACCCTTTCCCTAAACCTAAGCCTATCCCTAATCCTAACCCTAACCCTGACCTAAACGTTATCCTTAACCTAACCCTAAACTTAACCCTAACCTTAACTCTACCCTAACCCTAACCCTTACAATTACTCTAAAGCTGGCCCTAACCCTACACCCTAACTCTAACTCTAAACCTAACCCTAACCTAGCCCTACCTTGGACTGTAAACCAAGCCTTAACCCTAACCTTCTCCCTACCCTAACCTAACCTTAAACCAAATTCTAATACTAAGCTTAGTCCTAACTCTAACCTTAACCCTAACCCTTACACTAACCCTCACTATTACCTGAAAATTCACCCTAACCCTAACCCTAACCCTAACTCTAACTCTAACCCTAACCATAGCACCTACCCTAAACCCTCACCTTAACTGTAAACCTAACCCTAAACCTCACCCTCACTCTAACCTCTAACCGTATCCCCAAATCTAAACCTAACGCTATCCCTAAACTTATTCCTAACCCTAACCCAAACACAAACACTAACCCTAATCTAACACTAACCCTAAACTTAACCCTACCCTAACCATAAACCTAACCCTAACGCCCTAAACCTAACTTCTAACACTAAGAATAATCCTCACCGTAATCCTATCCCTTTTCTTAACCCTCACCCTGAACCTAAACGTCACTCTAACCCTGAACCTAAATCTAACATTAACACTAAAAGTAAATCCTAACCCTAACCCGAACCCTAAACCTAACCTTAACACTAACCTCAAAACAAAATCAAACTCTAGCCCTAACCATAATAAGCCTCGCCCCATCCTAAATTTCATCCAACCCTAACCTTAACCCTAAACCTAAACCTAACCCAAACCCTAACCTTAAACCAAACTCTAACCATAACGCTACTCCACCTCTTACCCTAAAACTAAGCCTTACATTAGCCCTGAATCTAACCCCAGACCTAGTCCGAATTCTAACCGTAGACCTAATCCTAAAACTAACCCAAACTCTAACCTTGATCCTAAATAGAACACTAACTCTAATTCGAAACCTGAACCTAAACTGAAATCGTACGCTACACCTAACCCTAAACCTAACCCTAACTCTAATCCTAAACATAACACTTACCCTAAACCCTCACCTTAACTGTGAAACTAACCATAACCCTCACCCTAAACCCTAACAATATCCCCCAACCGTAACCCTATGGCTATCCCTAACCCGAACACTAACCTGAATCCCTAAGCCCTAACGATAACACTAACCCTAACGCAAACCCTAACCCCTAACACCAAAGCCTAACCCAAACCTTAACACTAACTCTCACCCTAACTCTAACACTAAACTTAAACCTAATCATAAACCTAACCCTAACCCAAAACTAAGCATGACCAGAACCACAATGACTAACCGGAACCCTCACCCAAACCCTAACCCGAAACTAAAACTGGAACCCCTAACACCTTACCATAACCAAAATCCTAACCCTAACCAAACCTAACCCTAAACCTCACCCTCACCCCAACCGCAACGCCTAACACCAACCGTGACCCTAACCCTAACCGTAACACTAAACTTAACCCTAACCTAAAACCTAAAACTAACCCTAAAGCTAAACGGAACCCGTCAACTTTACCCTAACACGAAACACAACCTTAACACTAACCTGAAAACTAAACCAAACCTTAGCCATAACCCTAACCCTAACCCTCACCCTCACCCTATCTTAAACTTCACCGTATCCCTAACCTAAAGCTCACCCTAACTCTAAACCTGTCCCTACCCCGAAACCTAACCCTAATCTTAACCTTGGCCCACCTCTAACCCTAAAATTAACCGTTACAATTACTCT